>NC_068383.1:26263030-26495530 GCF_023724105.1 Carassius gibelio | reverse complement strand
GATGTGGATGAGAACATGTGGCCAAACAGAGAAGTTTGGGCAGATTAGATCACATTTATTTATTTACTTTTTATTCTACTGTAGATTTTTCTGTTCTGTAAATTTTGTATTTTCACATAATGACATAAACACTGTAAAAGCTTACTTTTTCTACACAAATAAAACAAAACTAATGACTTTATTCAACAATTTGTCTCCTCTGTGTCTCTCAACATCACCATAGCACCATTTTGGAGAATATGAGCTGAACTCAGCTTACGCTCTTCTGTGTCAGACAAGGATGCGCTGTTTTCTTTCAGATCAAAGCATAAATACACGTGAAAAGAGTATCACACAGAGTTGTAGTTATTTGCAAGCACATCAGTGTGCTTTAACACTGTGGGATGCTTTAATGCTCATGCTGTGTTTCAGCTGGTTGCTAGGTTTGTGACAAGAGTCTCTTGGTATGGCTTGCAGTGAATGGGTGCCGTCAGAATGAGTCTGATGATGATGCTGATGAAAATGTTCTGAAATACCATGCGGGTCCTTAAAAAGTCTTCAATGTAGTTGTGTGAAATTTAAGGATGTAAAAGTCTTAAATGGTACAAGAAAGTCTTAATTATGATTTCAAGAGGGACGGAAAGATCTGTTTGTGATGCAGCTTAAAGGCTATTATTTCACTGAATAAATATAAACCGAACTTACTCATGAAAACCAGCCGATGTTTTTACACAACAGTTGAACTGGTAGATTGATAGGAAACTTATGCATCATAAAAATCTAAACAATTAAGACACTACAATATATCTTAGGCTATTTAACTTATATAACGACTGCTAATTGTTTAAATTAATATAATAATTGATACTTTTGACTAATCCATTTTCTTAAAAAATATTTAAAGGCTGAAATATGAAGGTGATCATTTTTATAAAACGTTTCTGTTTCTGTGAACCTGTTTCTGACCTGCTTTTTATTGTACAGTTGATATATTACCATACCCTGCCCATGTGTTTTAATTCATTTGTACTTCGAGTTGTTTTTAAAAGTGCTCTGGTCTGAATCAGGAGAGAAATCTGCACAGGTCAAGCACCGTTTACAAGCCCAAACAGCTCTGAACAAATATTTCGGCTGATTTTGATGTGAGAAAACAGGAGATGAACTTCATCACTGGGGGAAGAGTTATTGTGGATTATGGACTCAGACTTTATCAGTGGTTTAAAGTTTCTTACAAACACACAACACACGTCTTCACAAGACATTAACTGATGGACTGGAGTGATGTTTTTATCAGCTGTTTGGACTCTCATTCTGACGGCACCCATTCACTGATGAGACACTGGTGCAATGCTACATTTCTACAAACCTGATAAAGACACAAACTCATCTACACCTTTGGTCTAAGTGTGAGGACACTTTCAGCAAATGTTCATTTTTGGGGGTGAGCTATTCCTATAAAGAGCACTTCCTGAATGGTTTTGGCATTATTTACTTCACACCACTAGAAGGCAACAAATCCTCGGAAACACTGCAACCTTTCCATGGAATAAGATGATCCAGACCGACAGACATCCTCTCGACTTGACTCGAAGGTCTCAGTTATTGCCCTGATGGAGGTAATGGGGATGTCCAATGCTTTAGCCACTTTCTGTTTTGTGAAGCTCAACAATCTTGTTCTGCTCATCAGAACTACAGTCTTTGGTTTTATACCCTGTGATGGGTGATTAAGGATATTTGGCCTTGCGCTCCCTCATCTTTATATACATCTTTACATCTTTATATTCCTGTGAAACAGATGAATGGCATGTTTATGTGAG
The DNA here is from genome assembly GCF_023724105.1 of Carassius gibelio. Classification (NCBI taxonomy): domain Eukaryota; kingdom Metazoa; phylum Chordata; class Actinopteri; order Cypriniformes; family Cyprinidae; genus Carassius; species Carassius gibelio. The sequence continues at coordinate 26,493,734 of NC_068383.1, read as the reverse complement.
GATAGATCATAGTCGATCTGTGTCCTACTTCACAAATTCATGCTCCTAGTCACCCTGCTGTTATAAATTTTTTTATACATAATTTCTAGGATGCTAATAATTGTGTGCCACTGTGTATTGGATAAAAAGATGAGAATCTCCCCCCACAACTATTCAATTATTCTACTTAAATGTTTACCAAGGAAGCCAGTTATTGTGAGGTCAGTTTCACTTCCTGTAACTGTGGCAGATAAAGTGTCGTGATACAGATGTAAATCATCCACCGTCCCGTTTGAGTTTGAGCTGGTCAACAGAGAACAGGCTGGAGTTTGGCTGGATCTGTCTGATCTGTCAGGTTACCCGTGAAAGAAAACTCACTTTCCACTCAATCCGTGAGAGACGAGCTCAAATAATGCAGTTATAAACCGTCATTAACTTTTATTTAAGTAAATCACAATATACAAACGGTTTTGTACATAAATATTCCAGTGCACCAAAGTAAGGCTAAAATATTAAAAAATATCCACACACAAAAAAAAAAACATCTATGTGAGGTCACAAAAGTATCATTTGGTGTAAAATAGGAAGTCACTCAACACATTGCATATGAATAGAAATGATTACAAATCTATAGAAAACATCCAGAATTATCTGACAATCAATATAAATGTACTTTTTTTTTTGGTTCAAATAATTTTTTCTTCTGAGATTGCACACAGAACAGTGATACAGTAGAAACTTGAGCGTGTCCTGATGTGTGTGATTCAGTATGAGATACTCAGGACAGAGCTGAGGCCAGAACTGACCAACAACTACAAACCAGTCAATCAACAGCATTAGCACCAAACCAGTCTCTAGCTTAGAGACCAAGAGAGAGAGCAGGAATAAAGCACTGCGGTGTGAATGTAATGCTTCCTGAGTGCAGGCAGACACAGACGCAAGATTGACTTCTGATGCGCTCCGAAGCAGCGATGGCGAGAGGACGCAGCACACATACACTCAGAGATCTAAAGCCTGAACCGTTCACGCTTCAAGAAGTAAAACAGATCTTTAAAAAACACTGAAAGAGACGTGGCTTCTGGCGTTTGGTACAGAAGAGATGATTGCACACTCACAACTGTAGCTGCCACGAGATTCTTCACTGACATCAGTGATAAAAAGATCCCCTTCTGAATAAAAACTGTCTTTAAATTGACGATCCCTGTCCTTGTGTGAGTGAGCAATGGCTGGAGGATTGCGTGGTTATAAAGGCCGTCTGTGACTGTAAAGAGAGTTAAGAGACCTGTACACTACGAGTGAAGGACTGACTCTGGTGAGAGGAGCTGCTGGTTCAGGCTGTGTTTGAGCCAGATGGGTGCCGCGGCTGGAGTTTGGTGACCTGGCCGATGCCTTTGGTTCCTCCCTCTCTGAAGAGCAGCTTGGTGCCCACCTTCAGGTACTCTGGGTGTTTGATGAACCTGAACCAGACCACTGCTTTCTCACCGGTGCGCAGCTCGTCCTGAAGGAGAAGCATCAAAGACACGCTCAGAAAGAGGCTTTCCATCGCCTTCAGTGATCCACACATACACACTGATCTTTGTTTATGTCTGGGGTGCGTGATATGACCGATATATAATCATGGTTTAGTCATCTTTGCTGGAAATGAGGTTGTTATAATGACAACATTTTAAATGGCAGGCCTGACTAACTTCATTAAAGACAAGTAAACCGTCAGAAATAAACTCTGTCTGTCCGTCGTATCTTTGTTGTAATGTTTCCAGGCAGATCTAACATACTAACAAGAAATAGCCTACTACAGGTATTGATTAAAATAATCAAATGAACAAAAAAACATTATTTGTTTTATTATCAGATATTATTTAAAACCTTAAAAACTTTGAAAGCAAAACATTGCCTTACCATGGATATAGTACTTTAATATCTTTTGGTGGTCTCCTTCCCCTTAGTGGGCGGAGTCAAGTGTCATTTCCCACATGTATATGTATGATATATTATAATCAGAACTTTTTATATTCTTGACAGAATGCATATCGTCAGAAAGGTCTGAGACTCACTTATTTTGTGAAAGAAGAAATATAGCAAAATAAATCTATGAATTTGCGACTGGAAAATGCACTAAAAAATTCAAAGGAGTTTTGGTATAACATCAAAATAAAATCTTTCTGCTTTTTTAAATATATCAACTTCAAATTTGGAACATAACTTATTTAGACATATGGCTTTACTCCAATTTTGACTTCAAAATATTTTGTAAAATGTATTTTATATAAAATAAAATAATAAATTGTCTGGTACATGTTCTTTACAGTAAACGTATACTTTCGTTTTGTTTTTAATGATTTCCCTTCTGAAATAATCTGCTGATTGTTTTTCTTTAAAAACAAACCAAGCTTAGTTCTGTTTTCCAAAGCATTCATCAGAAACTTAGGTTCTGATCACATGCAATATTTACAGCATAAACTGAATAAAAACACACTCTTTGCAAATTCTATAATTAGTCATTTTGTCAATGTGGAGTTAAAAAAACCTTTGTTGAATTTTATGTAGAAAAGGTCTTGCTCCGACCAAATGACATGAACACACTGTACTGTCTAAGTGCAATAAACTGCCTTTCACGGTCCATCTGGAAGCTATCTAATCTCTAACTAGCTAACTATTCACAGATATGGGATCCCAGTTTATCTGAAAGATAGATAACTGTTCATCTGTAAAGACAGACAAGTAAAATAAAAATTAAAGAGAAAGCAGACAGACAAGGAGACTTCACGTCTAGTAGGACAGACCAACAGACGGACTTGTTTAGCTAGACGAACACAGAAAATCACACAAACGCCTAGCGATTACAGACCACCTACTAGTTAGCTGTTTATCAAGCCATCATCAGTTCAGACTGAGAGAGAGCCTCACCTTTCCCTGCAGAGCCTCGACCGTGGCCGTCTGTCTAACGTTGCCCACGTGCACCGTCACCTGGAAGCCCTTGTGGAAAGTTTTGGCGTGGAAGAGTAAGACGATCTCAGCCTCAAAGCGCCAGCAGATAGTGGGGTTCATCTCTGGGCTGACCATCACCATCCCCTGCCAGAAAACACCAACACGCTTTAAACATTAGCTGTCTGAACCATGAACAATGATCCTCGTATAACGACTCAGATTCAGCTCATTTTAGACTCTGGTCCATTTCACCTTTCGTATTAAGGAGCGGTCGAAATCTCCCAGCGCCAGAGTGGCGGCCTGACCGGCTCTCAGCACCCTGCACCCGGAGCGATTCCTCTGGATACTGCACACCGCCAGCTCCCGAAACATCCCGTCGTCTGTGGGTCCCACCACCAGCTGCTCGCCCTCGCGGCACACCCCACTGCACACACCAAACACTCATTACACACCAGTGCAGTCTGATGGGACGCCACAGACAAGAGGACGTACCTGTACAGAGTCCCACCAACTACTGTCCCCACATCTGGCACGGTGTAGATCTCATCAATCTACAGGATCCCACACACACACACACACACACACACACACACACACACACACACACACACACACACACACACACACACACACACATGAACGAGACTGACACTGAAAACTACAACAACACTACCTGGATTATCTTTTTCAAACCAAATGCTGGTTTGAGACTTTATTTGGTAAGGCTGCAGGGTTGATTTAACCCTTTCTGGGTTTATAATCATTCATAATCGGTAACCCTAAAGTGCCGAGTTATTATTCCTAATACTAATATTGTTATTCATTTACAAAGTATGGTTCAGTAGTGTTTATTTTTAAATATTAAAGCTCCATTTTTAGTTTTTGTTCAGGATGCATTTGAAAATCTATGGATTGATTAATCGTTATGTTAACACAGCTGTACCTGAAACTCAGTGAGCTGCTGCATGAGCTCCTCCTGCTCCTCGCTGTTGCTGAGGGGAGGCAGAATATTAAAGAAGACCTTCAGCACATCCAGACTCTCCCCTGATACACTGGACAGGGTGAAGATGGGGGTGATGCTGCCGGAGGACAAGACAACACATGTAGAGTTTAAAGCAGGCGAATCATGAGAACAGCACAGCCATGTCTGGTTTCTGTGGTTGGGGTGTACCTGGGTGACTGTGCACACTTCTGGGCGGCCGTGACGGCGTCGTCTGTGGAGGACACCAGCATGGGCACCTTGTTGCAGCCCGGCTGCTTGAGGATGCGCTCCAGCTGTCGGACGGTGCGCTCCACCGCGCCTCTGCTGCACAGGTCCACTTTACTCACCACAATGAAGATGGGCACCTTCAGGGCCATGGCCAGACCCAGGTGCTCACGCGTCGTCCCCGCTGAGAGAAGAGACAGTGTCTTACATGGAGACATGCGGTGGTTAATAGGCAGCGGATCATTTGTGTGGATACCAAAAAAGCTTCAGAGAACAAGGACCCAGGTAATCTGGTCAGTATTGCAAGTTTACACCACAGATAGTGTGTACGACTGTGGGAAACACTGCGATCGCTCTACAGGGCCCTAGCTGGGGTTTGTGGGGCTCCGGTGCAGCTTTTACCGCTGGGCCCTGTTTGAAATTGTGTATATAGCACAAATATACAAACCAAACCAAAGATTTTTCACGTTTGTAGGTGTCCAGGTACAGAAACTGAATAATCAAATGTAAATAGCATTACATAGTCTTTACTAGGCCTGTCACGATAACGAATTTTGCTGGACGATAAATTGTCCAAGAAATTATCGCGATGAACGATAATATTGTCGTTCTTAGACCAGTTTCAACTAATATAATGATAATGGCATAAAAACACAGGTACACCTTTTCAAAGATCAATAAACTTTTATTTTATTTTATGGTATTTAACCGTTAACCGAAAGTAAACATTTAGCTCGACGAAGGGGCTGTTCACATATCACGTCTTTTTTTGTGCTCAAGTTCATTATCTCAAATGCGGTATGGCGCTCATACTGGAAGAGACGCAATCGTTTTTTCCAAGCGCGTCCGCACCGCATCGAGTTAAAACATCTCAGCTGTTCAGAATGACGCAAGCGCACCTGGTCATGTGACAAGAACCAACTCAGCTTCCTTCAGAGTGAAAATACCCGTTGTTTTTGAAAAACGGGGTGCACCAAAACACTGCAGAGTTTTATTTTACTTTTCTTCGTGAATAAATCTTGTAGTAGAGTTACAGCAAGGGTTTTTCGGTGGAGGAAATCCATTACTGATATTTCCTTGTTGTAACGGATATCGCAGCTGATGGATGGTTAGCATTGACAGACGCCAGGAACTGCTCGAGTGCTTTGTAAAGGAGAAAACGACGCGCGCTTATGTTTGTGTGTGTTAACTCACTGGGCACGTTGACACACGCAACCAAATGCCCATAGACATATTTAGCTGAGCAAGCCAAATGAAGCGAGTGAAAAGAAGGCCAATTTCAACAGAAAGGGCAACAAAGTTACTTGCAAAATATATTATGTGGTATTAAAATGAAGTACAACAGTTGTGCAAGTACAATGCTGTATCAATTGCGACGCAAACATCCACAAGCAAATGAAAAGTGCTTCCCAAAGCTGGTCACTCTAGCGAGACGTTATCTGTTCATTCCCGGGACATCTGTGCCATCGGAGAGGGTCTGTTCCAGACTAACCCCACATCACATCATGACATAATACATTATTTAAATGAAAAAAGGAAAAAATTATCGCGGACGAAAATATTATCGAGCTCATTTTTTTAATCCTGCAATTAATTGATTTATGGACTATCGCGACAGCCCAAGTCTTTACTGTATAAATGAAATATAGATTGTTAACTGTTTGTACTGTTTCATTTCTTGGTTTACTTTCTCTTAAGACCTAAACGACCATTTTTTCAAGGATACTTTTGAGGTGGTAATTTTGTATGCATTTCTCGTGACAAAACTCAATTGGGTTTCATGTCTTTCTGTGCTTGTATGTTTAAACTGGCTCTATCTGAGATGACCAGCAGCACAGCGTCAGACGAGCTGGAAGATCTTACCGATGCCGGTGTTGGCGCTGACCACCAGCATGGCAAAGTCTGGACAGTAGCTGGTCAGGCCAAAGATGGTGGTCTTGAGATACTTGTGGTGGCCTGCCAGGTCTATGAAGGTGATCATTTTAGAGGCACTCTCACAGATTTCCTCCGCCGTTCGGGACTCGCTGTAGTTCACCACCTTAGACAAGAACAGACACCGATGCAAAGTGCCATCAAAAACCCTAATACTGATGATGATCCAGGGCGGTGTGGTTGATTGTGTAGTCTGAGGCACGCTCTCACCTCTCCTCTGCTGTCGAAGCCCAGGATCTCGATGCTGATGCTGGAGGTGCGTCCGCTCTGGATCTCATGAAGGTGTCTGAAGAGGTTGAGGCGCGCTCTTCCTCTCCCGTTGTCCAGCTCTCCTTGTGTGAGCACACCGAGCAGAGTGGACTTCCCCGAGTCCACGTTACCCAGCACTGCTACCCGCAGGTCCAGGAACTGCAGACGCGTCACGTAACACCATTAACACACACCTGAGAGCATCCGACACATCAGAGGAACACAACACAAACACAGGATCACTTACCTGCTGATCATCTGGCACCTTCCTGATGAGCACCTCAGCGATCCTGTGAGACTCGTCAGAGTCGTGATCCACCTCCTGCTCTCGGAGAACTGTGATGTCTGCACCCACCCTGAACACACACACACACACACACACTGCAGCCATTACCCTCAGCCAAGCCTCTCGTCAGTACACTTCAGAAGTGTGCTAATTACTGAAAAAAAGAATATACTTCAGAGCAAACTGAATATGTTTCCTGACACTCAAGTGAGCCATCTTTTCTGTAATTTCATAATTTATTATATTATCTTTGAAATATGCTGTGGAATGCACTGAAAGGCATTCATGATAAACTAAAAAACATACTTTAATGTTATTTCTACTGAAACATGTGCTTCATGTATTTAAATACATTTGTAATTACACATTTGTACTGGTGAATTGGTGATGTGTGTGTACTTCTCAGCCATCCTGCGCAGTGTTTGGAGCGAGGCCTCCATGTCCTCCTCCGTCAGGCCCACCAGCAGCCCGTTGTCCTCCACCCCGATCTGATACACGGCCTCTCCGCGCCCCTCCTGCAGACGCCACTTCATCTGTGTGGCCAGGTGCTCGAAGCGGTACTGCGTGGGCTCCACCAGCTTCAGCTAAACACAACACAGACCAGATCAAGACACAACTACAGTGTGATGGACAGACGTAATGCAGTAATGGTGGGTGTGGCAGAGCTGTTTTGTTTGCTGGCAGCTGAAGTGCTTAAAAAGATCTGCTAATCTTCTGCGGCATACATTTACACAGGAGACTGGCTCCTTACTAGAGCCCGACCGATATATCGGCCAGCCGATATTATCGGCCGATATGAACTTATTGCATTTAAATCGGCATCAGCGTTTATAATGGCCGATGAAACATGAGAAACGGAGTCTCATGCTTCACTCATGTTATGAGTGTTGCACAGTTTGCCCACCAGAGGGAGCTCTGCAGCTCCAGAAATCCACTATAGAAGAAAGCGATCAGCCAAGCCACGGAGATGTACTGTTTTGACGGCGAGTCTGTCGTTCGTCATGTGAAATGATTTAGTTCATACACTGTATATAAAAACGGTGTGGTAGTTCTAGCTAACGGTCCTATCATTATCACTTCTAAATATTCTATAACATCACTTACAGCAGCTAATTCATTGCTATATTAGATTAGCAACAAAGCTAATAACGTTACCATGTTTATCAGTGGAAGAGCGCAAACGTTAATAAGAGGTCAAACTATAATGTTAGCGTTTAACTTATTCTAAATATATATGCAGTGTTTCCCACATAATGACCGAGTGACTGTGGCAGGGGGGAGCGTGTAATCAATGACTAGAAGTTATGTACAGCGTGCCTTGAAAAAACAACAACTGTTACGTTATCCTAACGCTAAAAAAGCTTCCTTTTTAGCAGGCCCCTTAAATGCCTGCTATTAACTTGTTTGAATGTGGTTCTTCTCAAAATTGACAGCGGTGTGTTCATGACACTAACGTTAACCGTTCAACTTCGAATTGATTGCGTAATCTTCCGGTAACGGTTGGCTAACTTTACGTTCACTAGCGCATGACGATGTTTTGATTCAGACTGCACAAAGAGAAGAGGAGAAGATATACGGGTCCGTTGTGAGTGTGTCTGTGAGAGCAAATATAGTGTAGTTACAGTAACTACAGTAGGTGCGTCAGAAATGATTAAACCAGAGGGGACATGTAAATAAATGTGAGCTGAACAAGCGCTTTTTTCTTTTTTACAGATTGTTTCAAAGCAGCTTTACAGACATAACAGGAAAATGTTGTAATAATATTGTTAAATATAAGTAGGTAATAGGAAATACCTATTGCTTGACAAATAAATAAATAACTATATATAACTATATATATATATATATATATATATATATATATATATATATATATATTTCTCATTTTTGCCTATGTAGGAGATCCCTGTTTATTATTATTATAATTCTAATGATGACATGAGTAATGATACATGGTGATATTATTAATACACATGTTTATTCTTTCTCTGTCTCTCTTTCTGCCCTACAGATGGCTGAAAAAGGTGAATGCTGTAGCAGCAAAGTGTGGGACTACTTCTGCAAATACTGTTAAAACCAGCTTCAACTGGAAGAAAGTAAAAGTGTTAAATGTTTAAAACCAGACTGTTTTTTGATCATTAAAAAATATATACTTTTGATGTGCAATTGTTTAGTCATTGAGACTGTAATCTAGAAAATGGGTCTAATATCCAGTTTATTTTCAAAATCAAAATATCGGATTATAAATCGGCTCTTTTCGAGTTATTATCGACATCGGCCCCCAAAAATCCATATCGGTGGGGCTCTACTCCTTGCAATGCATTGTGGGTAACCTATGCATGCATAAAAAGCAATACAAAGAAATATTTTCTACCAGGTGTATTCAAACATTCATGCACAGATCACGCTCCATCTGGTAAATATGTCTGCAGATATTAGTTCGTGGGGAGTTTACCTTGTACTCAATGTTTCCCTCTTCAGCCTGAAACAAAACACAGGACAGAGTTAATGCTGGACCGAGCTCAAGCGTCACACGGTTCACGAATCAGACGCACAGAGACACAAGAGAAAGAGCCGCTGACACTGCTAACACAAGTCATTCAGAATAGACTCTTACTGTACATATCTTACTACTTTAACCATAATTTCCTTCACATTTTAACTGCAGGTCAGATCAGTTAAAGCAAGCTTTGCTATTGCTAACTTCAAAACATGCCACAGTTTAAGCACAGACAGAATGAACAAGGTAGTGTTGAACACACGTCACAAGCCCTAGGTATAATTCATTGGCTTCACTAAAGATCTGGTTCAACAGGTCCAGCTAATGCCTCACAATGTCACACACACAGCTGTTTGTCAATGAAACACCACGGACACAGATGACTCAACACACTGGATGTCACAGAAGCCGCCCAACCTCTCTTTATTTCTCTTGGATGTCCACGTCCTGCTTCTTCTTTCTACAGAAGCTCTCCTTTATTTCCAGCCAAACAAAAGAGTGAAAGCCATGAGTTTCTCTCAAACGCTCTGCAGTGTGACATGCTTTAATTCGACTCTTGTGTAATTATCTCACATACAAGCAGTTTCATAAGCTTAAAGATTATGTGGAATATGTTTACATGCCACAACAATGTAAAATATATTGATGGCATTATAGTATATGAAGTTCTACTGTAAAATACTGTTACATTGCATATTTATAGGGAAAGGTGCATTTCCAAGTGTTACATTTAATATTTGATTTTAAAAAAAAAGCATCTTCTTAGGCCATCAGAGTGTTTTATGCTGCATTTCATGTTTATTATGATGTTTATAGCGTAACAGCTATTTGAGTTGCTAGAGAGGCTAATTTGAAACCTGGGTCACAAAACCAGTCTTAAAAAGATAGCAATAGCCAAAAATACATTGTATGGGTCAGAATTATTGATTTTTCTTTTATGCCAAAAAACAATAGGATATTATGTAAAAATCAGGTATCGTGAAGATATTTTGTAAATTTCCTAATGTAAATATATCAAAACATAATTTTCTATTAGTAATATGCCTTGATAATAATTCATTTGGACAACTTTAAATGTGATTTTCTCAGTATTTTGATTTCTTCACTTCCTCAGATTTCAGATTTTCAAATATTGTCCTCCTTTCAAACCAGACATCAATGGAAATCTTATTTATTCAGCTTTCAGATTATATAAAAATCCTCAGGGTCACACTTTATAAGTTTCTTTGATCAAGTTTCATGTCTTAATATGAGCACATTTACAGTGAGTTAATAACCCTAACATATCTTCACACTCCGAGCAGGGTGGTATATTGACATTATACAACGGCTGTTTACTTCTTCACGAGTGTGTTATCAGCATTTCTTCACGTAATACTTAATCACAAAACACTATCACTGCATTTTCAGTCACAATCCCTGAAACATAGAAACATATAACACATAACCTCTAGAAGGACACATTGGTGAATGCAGTGAAGCGGAAGCAGATGTGACAGATGTGTTTGACTCACCTCTGGAGGTAGATAAGGCGGATTATTGCTTGCTTTCGGATATTTGGCTGAGCGGTTTTTGCACTTTTTGTTCCCATGTTTGGCGGTTTTCCTGCCGTTAGGAGAGCCGGACTTGTGTGCCCCAGCAGCGGCCTCGAAGAGCTCGGACACCCGCGGGTCCATCTCTGAAATATCCCTGAAATAATGAAGACCCGCTGCTCCAGAGAGACAGGCACCGGAGCATCCTAAATAAACTAACCCCCGCCCCACACAACAACAAACCAACGACCGGCTCAAGTTCGCGGAAGTGCGTCATGCTAACTTTCTATTCATTACGTCAGACTAAAATAAAAAATATATTTTCTGGTACTGTATTTGAAACATGTCATAAGAGTATATAGAATAGAATAGAATAGAATAGAATAGAATAGAATAGAATAGATCCTGTGAGAACTCTAGAAGTAGATCCACAACATTCAAACACAAGACGGAAGTGTTGTTATAATCTGAGTGACAGATGAATATTTATCATTTCGACATATGCTGCAATCACCACGAAACCTTCATGAATAACCCGAGTCACGTGACAAGAAAGTGAAACAAAACATTGCACTGCTTTTACATCAGCTTTGTGATCTATACAAATAAATAAATAAATAAAAATCATGTAAAGAAAATGTTCAGTAATACACAGTCAAAACTCTTTGTCTAGGGATATTTAGCTTTCTGTTTACTTTGAAGATGAAATGTATTTTTCACACTACATCATTATCAGCATTTCTTTATTTAGATGGTTATGCTTTATTATTTTAATGTGTCCTTGTTACAGTGTAATTATACATTTACGGAATGAGTAATATTAATTAACTACATGTATGACTTTAAGGTTAGGGTTAGGATTTGGGGTTTGGTTTAGGGTTAATTGCATGTTATTATGCATAATTAATAAATTGTTATTAAAATAGTAAGCACATTTAACGTGTAACAAGGACACATTAAAATGGCATTTTAAGGGGACAATAGTTACCATAAAGATTTCTCAGAACGCTTTGTAGCATTTGTTGCACTTGAGAACCTTTAAAAGTTTTTTAAAGACGGTACAAGATGTTGACAGAGTATGATAATGAGGCCTATAATTAAAAAACTGGGGAAGAAGAAGCCCCTGGGGGTAAGAAGACTCACACCTTTAATTTTCCTCTTGAGAAAATAGATACATAAGTTAATTAATAGGAAAACAAATAAATAAATAAATAAATGACTCGATAAAACAACTATAGTCATTTTAATATAACTTAATACTGAATTTATTTATTTATTACGTTTTTCCTTTATGTATTATTTTATCTATTTATCTTTATCTGCATTTAAATATATTTATTTACTCATGCATTCATTTATATATATATATATATATATATATATATATATATATATGTGTGTGTGTGTGTGTGTGTGTGTGTGTGTGTGTGTGTGTATTCCCACATGTGTTTATTTCCAGATTGATTGATTTCTTTTTACTTTTCTGTGTGTAACATGGAAATTAGAGAGGCAGTCCTTGTGAAGAGGCACACGGCCCCTGGGGATGTCTGCCCCTAAGGTTGGTTGAAAATATTAAAGATAAAGTGTTAAAGAGTGAGTGAGAATGAATTAGAGGCATTAACTTTAGCTTACCTCCACTTCAGGATGAAAAAGTCTGAGAGAAAAGTATTATGGGGGAGGTGTGTGTGTGTGTGTGATATGTTTTGTTTATTCTACACTGAGGGGACCAAATGTCTCCCAAAGTATAATAAAACCTGACATTTTTGACATTGTGGGGACCAGCCTGCAGTAAAAAATAAACATGTAAAAAAATTCTGATTCTCTGATTCTCTGCTGCCTGCCCTGATCTCTGCTTGTTAATGATTCTGGATATCCCTAACATACCTGACGCCGTTCCTGATTTCTGCCTGTATGACCATTCTCTTAATAAAGTTCTGCACATGGATCCAAACGCCTCTGACTACGTGTTAAACTATTGGAAGCCAGTGCAATTTGATAAACAGAGGTGTGACGTGTATTCTTTTCAGCTCATTAAAAATGAATCTTGCTGCCGCATTCTGAGTTAATTGTAAAGGTTTGATAGAACTGACTGGAAGACCTGCAGAGAGGGCATTGCAATAGTCCAGCCTGGACAGAACAAGAGCTTGAACAAGGAGGTGTGCAGCTTGTTCCCAAAGAAAGGGCTTGATCTTCTTGATGTTGAATAAAGCAAATCTGCAGGATCGGACAGTTTTAGCAATGTGGTCTGAGAAAGTCAGCTGATCATCAATCATAACTCCAAGGCTTCTAGCTGTTTTTGAAGGAGTTATGGTTGATGTGCCTAACTTGATGGTGAAATTGTGATGAAATGCTGGGTTAAATAAATAAATTGGGACATAATTCATTATTATTTATGTTGTTATTTAAAAATTCTTCAGCCTGACACAAACACTGTGAACTTCATAAATCATCACAACCTATAACTTATATAATGCATTGTAGATGCTGCCATATTTTGACAGTTTTCAGGTTTAACAAATGTTTACAAGTGTTGAAAGTCAATTTTAATTTAGTTTATTTAAATAGCACAATACAACAACAGCCGTCGTTGACCATTGTGCTGTTCAATAAATTAAAAATCATATTAATAAATCAGCAATCAAAACAATAAAACAACATAAAAGTGACATGGTACAGGAGGTAGTACATACAGCCAAAAAAAAAAAAAAAAAAAAACATCATCAGGACGTCTCAGATGTTACAATGCCGTTAAAATGTAGCAGCCTTTCAGATCCTCTCTCTGTAACTATGCTTCTGTACATTATTTGTCATTTTGAAACATTCCATGGAATTCCAAATTCCATTTGATTCCCATAACAGTATGTTGGGTGATACATATATATTCTATATGGAGATTGTTCATGAGATTCTTACCCAATCAAAGTAAGTGATCACCAATCAAAAAGAGCAATAGCGCCACCTGTCTGCGATAAGAGAAAAATGAAATATTTTACATTGACATAGGAAATTTGAATGTTTCCACAGCAAGAAGCTGCTTATTTGCCCCACAACAGCTGTCTTGATAGTTTTGGTTGTTTGGCTTTTATTAAACATAAAATTTTAATAAAATAATAATATTAATTCTACAAGATAATGATGATGAGTTACTGTAGCATTCCTCAAAATGTATTCTTTGGGTAGCATCACAAATGTAATACAAGTGTGCTGACCTGATCAATTATCTCAATTAAATCAATTATTAACAAAAAACAAAAAAAAACAAAAAAAACAACAACGAAAAAAATCCAGTATTCAGGCTGTCCCAGTATGGATCTTGTTTTCTGTGTTTTCCTGTTCTCATGCCTTGCTTTTGTTCATTGACCTAGGTTCTGTCTCCCCTTGATTTCATTAGTTCACCTGTGTCTTGTTAATTATCTTCATTTGGTCTGTGTACTTTAGTTTCACTTTCATTTTAGTTGTGGCACGGTCACACAACGGACATGTTTTAACTGCTCTATTTATGACAATGATGTTATGTATTATAGAGTTTTAATTGGTTTACATGTTCTTAAGTCCATTTTATGCCTCTTATCCGTTTTAGAGTGTGTATGTCTTTAAGAACTATCTGGTTGGCCTGTCAGGTGATTAGTCACCTGACAGGAAGTAGGAACCCCATAAAAAGAGCAGCATGGCAAACAAATAGGGACCATTCACAGCTTCCTCTCACACCCGGACTGTGGAGTTTTTATTTCATTAGACTTACCTGGTTTAATTGTGTTGTTTTCAGGTATTTTATTGTGAACCTGTATAAGAAACCAAGCTTATTAACCATATTTATTTTTCATTCTTCTAACACCGCTGGGCTGAGTTTTACATATAGTGGCCCGTACGGGGATCTTTCTTAAGATTTTAAACTGTGAGAGAGTTAAAAGATGACGACTCATTTTGAAGTGCTGCTTCTTTTAAAACTCCTGCTGATTTTAATGATGAATAGATTATACACAGCTGTGACTGTGACCAGCTTCGGGCTGAAGTGCTTTCTCTGAAAAACATTGTTTTAGAACTGTAAAAAGATTTTAAAGACTCTGTCGAAAGTCATTTTAACCATGAAGTATGTTTTAGAGAAAGTGTGGGGTTAAAATTCGATAAGGTGGAGGAGTATGTGAAGGAGAAAATGGTGGCTTTGGAAAAAGAGGTTGTAGAGTGTTTTAGGAGGAGAGTTAAACAGTTGGCAAAACAAATGAAGGATAAAAAGAAACTTCCAGAACTGTCTTTTTCCCCTCACACTGAAACCACCAACACTGCACCTGCCATCATCAGCTCTGCTTCACCTCCACTTTACTGTTCCACCATCTCAACAACTTCACTGATTGACGACAGAGAGAAAGACCTTCACCTTCACTGCGACATCAGCAGGGCCTGATGTCACCACCATCTTTTCCATTCTTCCCTTCTCCAGTGATGATGTTATCAGCGCACAACAGGATTCCATCACACTTCCCTTCTCCCCTTCCACACACCAGACAAACCGGACCAGAATGATTATCCACCAGGTATTACTCTATCGGTGGATCGAGAGCGAGGACGTCCAGCACGGAAAGCAGCTCGTCATTCCAAAGGCCTTGATCCCACGAACGTTACTGAGACTCCACAGACCTTGTGTTCACCTTGTGTTTTTGTTCCATTACTTGCCTGATTACCTGTAGGATCGGGGTGATTGGAGGAAAAGCATAGAGAAGGAGGTTGGGCCAATCATGGGCCAATGCGTCCCTGGTCTGTGAGCAATAAATTGTGTGAGAGTTTTCTTCTTAGGCGAAGAGGTCCAGCTCGGCCTCACCAAAGATCTCCAATATCCTCTGAACATCTGCGGAGTGTCCAGTGCTCCTTGATAAAATGTCCACTCTTTTGTTTAATTTTCCGGGTATATGCGCAAATTTCAGTGAGGGTAGGTTGAGTTGAGCCAATTCCAGGAAGCTCTCTATCAGGGTGAAGAGACGCTGCGAGGAGAGGCCTCCCTGGCGATTTATGTAGAACACCACAGACATTTTGTCCAATCAGATTAGCACATGATGTCATTTTAGGACTGGCAGGAATAAATGATTGGCTCAACATACTGCTAGCATTTCCAGGCAGAAAGCCTTTTTTTAATTTTGACCAGTGGCCAAAAGTTGGTATGACAAGACACTGATGAGCTAAAAATAATATCTGATGACGAAATTATGACGAAATTTATACCGCATTTTCGTTAACTAGACGAGACTGGACTATAATGATTTTGAGTACTACTGGATATTCAAAATGCACCCTATAGGCTATTGTCTTTCAAAATGTGCGTCCCAGTCATTGGATTCTGATTGTTTGCATATCTAGTCAGTATAGCAGCCGCAGTGGATGGATAGGTCAATTAAACATGAACTAGCATTAGTGAAGGCGGGATAGGTGGAATTGTGCTGATAGAAGTGTTTTCTCTCGCTCTCTCTCGCTCTCGCGCTCCACTTCCTCAGTTCTCATATATAGCGCACGATCAGTTCTCAGCGCTCAAATACACACACAGCAGTCCAAATGTTTATCGTGTTGAGTATCTCATGTAAACACAGTCGGTTATGGATTAAGTGTTAATCCCACGTGAACAGGTGGGTGAAAACTGAAAGTGTGTCAGTATTTCATGCATTTACTTCAGCCTCGCGTAAAGTAAACTACAAAAACAAAACTCAAAAACATACAACACAATATACAGTCTTCACGGCTCCCACCGTGTTACTGAAGCATTGCCGGACGCTCACCACGCTGACTTCCAGATGATCGGAAACTCCAGTCCGACAGCTGCCTCCACAGAGTCACTTGACAGACGTTATGGGGAGAAACTAAGACCAGCACCCTGCAGATCGCGCTATAAACCACACAGTAATTCACACAGTCTGACGCGAGCTTCCCAGGGAAAACAACATCAAGCACACAGACCTCACGGTTTGTAACAATATATATTGTGACGGGGTGAAGAAGCACATGACACTAGGATCAAGGTAAGTTCCCCAAAGGGTGGAATTTATTGTGATGGTGAAGGGGGATATAGCCAATGTGAGGGGTTTCCGGTGCTCGGAGCTTGGCCTTTTTATGTGACTTGGCCTCCCAGACGTGCTCGATAGTGGAGCGGTGGAATAGGAGCTCGAAGGGGATAAACCCGATGGACGCCTGGCTTACCTCCCGGATGCCGAACAGGACATAGGACAGCATCTTGTCCCAGTCGCGCTTGTCTTCAGCAGCCACTCGACACAGCATCTGCTTCAGTGTTTGATTGAAGCGTTCAACCAGGCCGTCTGTTTGAGGGTGGTATACGGTGGTGCGGAGCTGTTTTATCTGGAGAAGCTTGCAGAGGTCAGCCATCACCCGGAACATGATGAGGGTGCCCTGCTCAGTCAGTATCTGGGATGGTAGGCCGACCCGACTACTAAGCAGGAAGAGCTCCTGGGCAATGGCTTTCGTGGTGGCTTAGCGGAGTGGGATGGCCTCAGGGTAGTGCGTGGCGTAGTCCAGGATGACCAGGATGTGTTCGTGTCCCCAGGCGGACTTTGGCAGCGGCCCCACTAGGTCCATTCAGATCCGCTCGAAGGGCACCTCAATGATTGGCAGCGGAATCAGTGGGCTAGCGGAGGCGAAGAGGCGGTCGAACCCCGGCCAATCCCTGCTGAGGAGGACCATTACAGGCAGATCCTTGATGATCCCGACTTCCACCGGCCAGGCGCTAAGGGGCTCCTGGACCACCCTTCGGGGAAAGGGCGGCGCTCGCTCCCCAGTCTCCCGGTGTTGGGTGGCCTCCGCCAGCTCGATGGCCTCCACCAGCTCGTTGATGTTGGTGGGGTTCCGCATACCGGCCGCCTGCCGGAGAGGGCAAGGAAGGGCCCGTAGGAAGCGGGCCACTACTACGCGCTCTGCTACCTGGTGTACGGTGGGACCCCCGGCCAGTAGCCAATGTTGGGTGAGGCGTGAGAGGTCGGTCACTTGCGCATGGGCGGGCCGCCGTGGGTTGTAGGACCAGTCATGGAACAGTTGGGCGGCACTAATGGGCGACCTGCCCCAAGATTTCCTTCTTCAACTCTTCATAAGAACCGCTCCCATCAGCAACGGCGCCATCCGCTCCCACTCGTCCCTGGGCCATGCCTCCCGGGCGGCAATTGGCTCGAACATCTGAAGGAATGTCTCGACATCATGCGCCGTCATCTTCGGGATGAGTTGGGGAGCCTGGGCTCGGAAGTCAGGTAACAGGGCAGCGAGCTCTCCTTCTGTTCCCTTGTCGTGAGGCCATGTGCTCCATAATCTGTTGCTGGCAGATGCTCACCTCGGTGAGGTGCTTTAACAGATCCTCCATCGTTGGGGGAGGAGCGCCACCTGGGGAAACAGGAAGGGGTCGTGAGAAAAATAACCCGGGAAAAAACGTCCGTCAATAAACCAAGTAAATGGTGATAGTGATGTAGTGGGATCCTGGTCAGTGACTTCTTCATTGCAATTAGGGATGCACCGATCATGATTTTTCATGTCCGATTCCGATTTTTTTACAAGCAAACTGTCCGATACCAATTTCCGATTTTTTTTTCCTTTTAAGCAACAAACAAGAAAGAAGGAAAGTGTGCATAAACAAGATATTTGGTATTTAATAGGCCAAACTTGCTTTTGGCTATTGAAAACAATAACCGTAACCATCTGAAATTAATGGCAGTTAGTAACTGCACAATAAGTAGCCTACATTCAATACAAACATAGATGGTACAGACATCAGCATTTAGCTTTTGTTTTTAAGTTGGGTTGAATCTACAGAGAACTGACCTTAAATTTAAACTGGTTACAGTTAAATACATTAACTGTAACCATGTGAAATTAAAGGCAACAACTGCATAGTTCTACAGTCCAAACAACACAATCAACACACATTCAATAAGATGTTTCTTAATCAGCATTCAGTATTTTAGTTTTTAAATTTGGTTTTAAATAAAAAAAAAAAGCTCTTTACCAGTGAGACTAAATAAAAGTATGCTATATAAATACATTTTCCAAAATTTTAAAATCAAATAATGTTGGTGCGAATAAAACTAAGATGCAAAGGGTTTCATTCATCCAATAAAAATAAAAAAAATAGGGTAATGAGTCACATCAATATTTTTTTTACTTGAGCCAGTGAAAAATAAATAACTTATTGTCTCAAGTAATAAAAAAAAATATAGATGTGAATCATTACCGTAAAATGTTTTAATTGGATGAATGAAAAACTTTTTTCAGTGTACTACAGCAGGTGATTTTTTAATTAAATTAAGTCTATGTAATTTTAAGGTAAAATAAAAAAATAATCACGTTTATTTCTTGCTTTTCAAACGTGTATGCAAGTTCTAGGCATCGAACCCCCAACTGCTCCCGGGCGCCGCAGCATAAATGGCTGCCCACTGCTCTGGGTGTGTGTTCACTGCTCTGTGTGTGTGCACTTCGGATGGGTTAAATGCAGAGCACAAATTCTGAGTATGGGTCACCATACTTGGCTGAATGTCATGTCACACTCACACTTCGTTTCTCATCCAACACGTGAGAAGTTGAGCTGAACATCTCTTCACGGTCTACCAGTGTTCAGGGCGCGGACCGGTACAGTATATGCTCTCACAGCTTCAGTGCGCGCAGGAAAGGGACTCTTATTTGTGCATCAGTACACCAACGGCTGATCGCTTCCTGCTATTTGTGCCTCAGACATGAAGCTCTGCATTTCCAGTACTGATAGGCTGCCCGTGTCCTGCGCACAGAGTATTCGAAATACTCTTCCACACAAATGACATAGCGAAAGATTACAATGTAGTCTGTGCACGCGAGCAAACTTCCGGAAAAATCGGTCAAAAAAAAGACCAAAAACCGGCCGATTGCCGATCGTGTATTTTAAGCAAAAACCGTCCGGTTCTGATTTATGGCTGGTCAACTTGTGCATCCCTAACTGCAATGCCCGCATTCTCCACTAGTGTGACGGGGTGAGGAAGCACATGACACGAGGATCAAGGTAAGTTCCCCGAAGGGTGGATTTTATTGTGATGGTGAAGGGGGAAATAGCCAACGTGAGGGGTTTCCGGTGCTCGGTGCTCGGCCTTCTCTTCTCCTTCGGTGCGCAGTGCTGTGTGGGTCTGTGAAGTCTGTGTCCTTTGTGGGCTGGCGGTCACATGCTGGTGTCGGGAGGGAAACACAGAGAATTGTTAGCCAAGTCTTTTGGAGACATCTCTTACCTCTGTGTTCGTTGACGCTGCTTATAAAGCCCATCCCTGATGGGCTGCAGTTGTGACCGCTCAGCCCATAATGAGCAGGTGCAAGTGTGCCTGCTCTGTTTCCAGGGCGAGGCTGATGAGAGCTCGGGACACTCGTCGCAATATATATAATATTTTTAGTTACTCCTTTTTTCATTTTTGTTAAAGGGATAGTTCACCCAAAAATGAAAATTGTCATAATTTAGTTTTTTTCAAATCCAGTTCTTGATTCAAATTACTCATAAGCTTAATTGATTTGGTCTAAAGAGAAAATAATTAATGATTATTTTAATTTGACTTATAAAATAGCTACCAAAATTTTGTTTCACTGCGAGATTAAAAAAGGCTTCAGTTCAGGAGAAAAAAAAGATTTTTCCATATGCGTCTAGCAAGACACAGTACGGGTGTAGTATCGAAAGGGAAATATTTTTTCTACAGGCTTCAGTTAGTCAAATATTGACTAAAAGTAATGCCTAAAGGTTGACAAAATGCAATGACTTTTCATTGACTAAAACTATAAAAGACTCAAATGACTAAAATGTGACTAAGACTATTAAGCATTTTCATCTCAAGAGTAAGACTAAATCAAAAATGCCTGCCAAAATTAACACTGATGGGATGGAACCCGTGGTTTCAACCAGCGCTGAAGGGGGCGCATACGAAGCAGACCCAACTATAGCACTGGTGATTCCACTGTAGTGATGTGTCGTTCGTGAACGAATCGTTCTTTTTGAACGAATCTTTTAAGTGAACGAATCGTTCTCGTTCACGCTGTCCACTGACTCATATTTCTCGTTCAGTGAAGTTCCTCCCTCCGCAGCAGCGCGGCGCTATAAGCAGCGCATACGCAGCTCAGTGAACCGGGTAACAGGCATTTCATCCTGTCAAAGAATTACTCAACCTCGAGCCAATAGCCTTCGAGTATGAGATGTGACAGAGTATGTGATTTGTTGAATGTAGTGAACGAATACGCCCTTCAATGAACGAGTTTCATATGAGTCTGAACTAGATCTAGAGATCTTATCGTTCGTGAACGAAATGACTGAACTGGTACCCATGTCGTTCGTGAATGAGTTGAATGATACATCTCGTTCGTGAATGAAATGACTGAACTGATACACACACGTCGTTCGTGAACGAAATGAATGAGAGTAAACCGGGTTAATCTGCCATTTAGCATGTCAATCTCGCAAAAATGCAAAGCTGTACTGTGCACATATGCTTGTTTTGATATTTAGCAACTCCACGTTTAATCCCCGATTTATGAATGTGAATATATAATGTTCAAACTGTCTGACCAAACAATTAAAATGCTAATTAGGCAAGAAAACCTTGTGCTGTGTTCATCTGAACAACTTAATTAGACTTAAGTTGTTCTTATTAGCGATTATACACACATTTCAATAAAGCCAGATCAGTTTTTGTAACAAGTGAATACGTTCATTGACTTAAGACATAACACATAATACACTCTATTTTGCAACCTGCTGGCTTATTTTGTGTAATACGAAGAAATGGTCACTGAATGAATCAGTGAACGATTCTGAATCATTTTGGTGAACGAACTGAAAATGAACGAATCTCTAGAAAGAATCATAATTTCCACCACTATTCCACTGCCATGAGGCCCAGCATCATCTGAAACACTTTGAGAGGGCGAGAGGTACCAATCTTGAAGGAGGTCGCCAGACTCCGTATGGCCAGAGCCCGTTCCGGCGCGACTATAGGTCTCATTTGGGCTGAGTCAAAAACTGTTCCTAGGAACGATATTCATTGGCTGGGGAACAACATGCTCCCAGGTGGGGTCCCAGGCACTCCAGGTGTCCCAGGGCGGGGTCCCTGGCATTTAGGAAGAGGGTAGCATTGGGCAGAGCGAGATGCCATGCTGAGAGGTCCCAATTCCAGCTGCGAAAGAGTGTGAATGGTGAGTGGCTTCGGATCAGCATAGAGATATAGCATCGTCGCTGGATGAGAAGAAATCTGAGAATCCTGTGGCGAATGCCTTTTTATTTTGCCAGATTCCCTACCCATGCTGGCGGGCTTTGGCTTCGTCGCAATAGACTCATGCAGCTCCGCTGCCTAGCCATTGGTTACTCCACGAACCAATGGCCATGCAGTTTCACTGCGAGATTGAAAAAGGCTTCAGTTCAGGAGAAAAAAGACTTTTTCCAAATGCGTCTAGCAAGACGCAGTACAAGTGTAGTATCCAAAGGGAACTATTATTTCTACAGGCTTCAGTAAAAATTTGCACTGATAGAAATTACAAGTATATATGTTGGTATTGTTAATTTTTGGAGGGAACTTTATTTTTGGTTTAAATCGCAGACATGAAAATGTGTAATGTGTTGTGACTGTACACAAACAAGTGTTATGAACTGTATTGCCTTCATTTGTCTTTGTACATATTCATTATTGTTATGCATGAAGCATGTAATGTAATGTTTGTTAATAAGTGTTGTGCCATGTTATTAGTCTGCAGTTCATGTTGTAGCAGAAATGCGTGTCTGTGTTTGTCTGGAGAGTGAGTGTGAGTCCGGAAGCGGCTGGTTTTCCCTGGAGTGAAGCTGGAATGTGCAGCTGGACTCTTATCAGGGAATGTGGCAGTGAGAAGTGATTCCTCCTCCAAGATTATTTGAAGATGGACAAATCACTCGGCCTGATCTTCCTGTTGATCTGTGTGGGGTTTGTGGGTCACATGACACACGCTGCTTTCATGGAGAAACTGGCAAACTTTAAGATCTGTGCAGACAAGGACTGTTCATGTGAGTTACACTATTCATCACAGTACACAACTAATATGGCAAAACTATGTTTCATGAATCTGAAACAATATTAAGTTTAGTTATTAAATATGATTACTATTGTCTAAACCTATTTATGTTTCATAGATTTTTAGAGCTTACATTTTGTTGTGTTAGTAACCGCTTACATCACACATTGGTCAACTTGTTTTCAACAAACTGCATCTTTTTTTCTTGGGCAATAATGGTAGGATATTTACATTCACTTATTGTTTTATTTTGGTACCCCTATTATCTGTTCCTGTTCTTTGTTTATGAAGTCTTGTTTCTGCCTCACAGATGTGATTTCAATGGCTAAAGCTCTTGAAGACTACGTGGCTTCAGACTGCAGATACATCAACCTGAGACGTGGCCAGATGATCTATGTGTTTTCTAAACTCAAGCCTGTAGAGGGAGCTGGAGTCTTCTGGTCTGGAAGTGTGCGTCTTTACATTTGACATTTCCCTCAGCTGATCTGCAAACCCAGAAATAACAGCAGCAGCTTTGCTTTTGCAGGTCTACGGTGAGCGCTATGTAGATCAGATGGGTGTGATTGGATATTTCCCCAGTAACTATGTCAATGAGACACATGTTTTTCAGGAGAAAACGGTTGAGATCCCAACCACTGTGAGTATTTAATCTACTGCTCTTCATATTATAGCCTACCTTTTAGTCTGATAATGCATATTTTGTTTTCTTTCTCTCTGTAGGACATGGACTTCTTCTGTGCGTAAAAGACTTACACTAGCGGTTCTCAAATATTTAGACTCGTAGTTCACAACAATATTCAAATAGGCCTAGTTTTGTCCTCAAAACTTATTTTAATCTACTTCCTAGTTTCTGTAAAGTAAAATAAATCACTAAAATAATAATAATTAAAATAACAGCTTAATGTTCTTCAGGGATCACACTATTTTTAACTAATTAATTTACACAACTTTTCCAGTCGTTTGTAATAAGAATTAAGGATAGAGATTTTAAATTAATTGTTTCTCACAATTTCTACATAATGAAATTCTTTAGAGCTTGGCATAAGAAAAATTAATGTTCTTTATAAAAGTGCTCAAACATTTTGTAATTAGCCTACCTCCTATATCAAGACATTCAGTTGAGGAAAATAATAAAAATTGTTGTTTTAGCTTATTTTTATGCCGTTTTGTCTTATTTCAAATCACTTTAAGCCATCTTGAGGCACATTTGGAGGTTTGCCCCAGACCACTGGTCGCTTTGTATAATCAAGTTTTTTTTATTTTGTGCATTTCAACAAAATATTTTATTTTTTCATTGGAATGTTGCATTTCTGAACCTTTCCATTTGCTATTGAGGATAAACCGAATAAGTTATAAATGTTTTTAAATAACCATTAAGTATTTTATTATTTGGAGCAAATTTAAAGTGAAGTATGTAAATAAATGACATTGCCTGGAATAGAAAAGTACAGGAAAGTATTTCCATACTTGTATATTATGGTGTGTTTTTTGGCTATATCTCTTGCCACAGTAAACTTTATGCGTGGAAACTCTTGCGTCAGTAAGAGTGACTTCTTTAGCAAGCTTCTTATGTAAAGTACACAGAGCTTCAAAACTGTTCAGACTCATGTGACGCATTTTATAAACTCAACCTGCTGCTTCAGGATATTTCACACAAATCTCTAAGACACATACCAAACAAATTCATCCTTATTTTTCTAAATGTTGATCTCATGTATTTGCGTTTCAGATTATTTGCTACTTTATTAGCTTGTAGGAGTCTGCGTGCAATTAAACACAAGTAAATAAAGGTTGTTCCTGTACGGTTGTGGATGCAGTGGAGGCCAGCGCTCTCTGAATGTGTGTAGATTCATCTCTGAAATGCTCTCTGTCCATTCTGATGGAGTTTAATAGCAGAAAATTGAAGGTAATTACCTTGAAGAGCATTCTCTCTCTCACTCTCTCTCTCACTCTTGCTGTAGTGACATTAATGGATATTACCAAATTCAATTTGCCGTCTTCAATGGAGCTTTTGTTTTCCAGTGTCAAGCCTTTGAGTTACTTACTGCTGTGTAGGCAATCATAACCTTATTTCATGTTTTGTATGTAGATCATAATTTGTCCGTAGCAAGAGTAACAGAGATAAAGATGCTGCAAAAGACCAAAAGTGACTCAAACTCTTCTAGAATATTATAAAAAGGCTCAGAGGTCAGCTACAGTGATAATGATCAATAAATGGGGGTTATGTGCAATAGAGTTCTGTAAGGTGCACTTTCACAGGTTATTAATGTTTATTACTAATTAATAAATGATTTTATGTGAAGGTAATTTTGTCTTGATAAATCAAACCTATTGCTGTGGATAGGTATCATGAACCTTTATTATGAGTATTATGGGTAAGATACAAAGTATCTACTGGTAAGCAACATAGTAACAAAAGTGACATGAGATATAAATGAGAAAATCACAAATACAACAACCTTTAGTCTTGTTATAAAAGTCTATTTTTGCTGCATCATGAAATAAATCAGGTATCTGGTGTTGAGTGGATTGAAAAAACTATTTATCAATGCATTTATCAAGCATTTGTAATAAAAAAGTTGAAAAAAAAGTTGAAAATGGCTCACTATTTGGCAGGTATTGCATTAAAAACACTATTTTTATTAATGTGTTTATACGTTATTGATAAGTAGTTCTAACGATTTTGTAAATTAGTTATTAGCCATTTATAAACACCTTAATAAACACTTTACAAAGGGAATCTTAATGTAATGTTACCCTGATATCAAACCCAACACAAGCTGTCTAACCTGTTTAGCTTAATAGTATCTTTCCCTGTACTATGGCAGTCTGTTTCTGCCACAGAATAAAAAATAAATAAAAAGGCAATCAAAGATTTTTATCTCAAAGTTCTGATTTTTTTTCATGTAATTCAGAGAAAAAGTCAGAATTGCAAGATATAAAGTTGCAATTACCTTAATTTTTTATTATGTGGTGTAAAAAAAGAGTTTATGTCAATTACAGAATTACATATTAATTTACTATTCTGTGTCAGAAACGGGCTTCCATACTATTTACTGTTATTATATACGAAAAGCAACCCATATATTCCTAAAGCAGGTACCCCGAGGGTGAGAAATGATGGTAGATGACAGAGAGTGTTGTAGACACACAGATCACACTCATCTGAAGTGCTGAATATGCATGAGCGACGGAGGAGCCGAGCTGTGTGTGAAGGCTGAAAGAGATGGCATGGAGAGCTATGGTAATGTCCAATCTGTCAACAAGGACATGTCACCCTTGAAGCTATGCAAATCACTTCCAGCCATGAATAAAAACAGTTTAATAGAATATTAAAACTCACAAAGCCTTATCATGGCACTGAATCCATTATGGTGACACTAATGTTCAGAGCTCCAGGATTTTTAGACATTTGTGATTACCAGATGAGGATTTTTCAAGATATCATATAAAATTGATATTTACAGAAATTTCATGATGGAAATAATGAAAAGGAACCACATGAAACCAATAATAATGTTCCTTCAAGAATAATGATACATATAAATCATATTATCTTATTCCCTGCCTGGCAAATAAACATAATTTTTTATATTTTGATTCTGTGTAACTGAAAACAGCCAGGGACTGTGTGTGAGGATTAAAGTGGTGACGTGGTCTGAAAAAGCAGTATCTTTTTCAGTAGCTGATTTTATGGGTGTCAAGTGACTAACGGTATGAGTCAGAAGCCGTTGCGTTCACACACAGATGCGTATGGTCTGCCCTCAGGGCTGGTTATACATGGCCTGACATTTCCTGCTTCATTTAGTAGATCAACTCCAGGAGCGTACTGGATCAGCACAGCTCCCCTCCATTGATTAACACTGAATTTTCCATTTTCCTCCCGCGTCATTCACGCTGGGATGTCACTGATGTCAGATCTATGTCTGCTCAGCGCACATCATTATTAACATTTGTCTTAATCTGCCTGAATCTGTGTCATTGTAAAGAGGATTAATGGAAGTGTGCTTCACTAATTCTTGGCAGATTTTGAGATACCAACACCTGTTGTTTTGTGACACCAGTGGGAGAAACTTACTTATTACATGCTTATTCACTAAATTCAATCCTAAATAAGTATAATTTTATGCCTCTTTAATTAATATTTGTGTTTTAATACTTGACACCAGTCTTAAGAGTATTTTTTCACCATTCATTATGTTTTCTTGAGTTCTTGTGTTTTATTAGTCTCTTCATTTCTTATTAAACTCAGCTTGCGCATTGGTCAACCTCGTCTCGCCTTTGCTCAGCTCCATTACACAAAAACAAACAAGTTAATACTAAGAGAATTATATTTTAGACACATTTTAGTTTTCTTTTCAATAAAATAGTCACAGACATATCCTTAGCAGAACTGCTGTGCATTTCCATGCAACACATTGTTGATTCATTACTGAATGAATCAGCTGCTTTGAACAAATCAGTTGAATAAATGACTCCATGACTCATTCATGAAGTGATTGCTGCCACCTAGCCTACTGCTGGTTTTAGATTGACAATGACAATATTTATGCAGTTGTAGTTGTACCAAGAAAGTATTAAAAAACGAAATCTGAAAATAAAACCTAGAAATTAGTCTATATTCTCTCTACATACAATATTTTAGTTTAAATGTCTGCTTTCTCACCATCAATTTAAATAGCAAGCAACTGATAAATTAAAGGTGAACACTAGTGTAAATATCATCGGTTAATATACCTTGAGCTTGTAATGTCAAATTACGCCAATTTAAAAGGTGACACTTTATTTCAATAGTCTACTTCATACATTGTAGTAAGTCTACGTAACTTTGCAATTGTCCCTTATAGTAAGTAGAATGTCTAAAGTGACTATAAAATAAAATTGCAGTTAAAATGTACTATTAGTTTGAGATTAAAATGGCACCACAGGATGTTTGTTTGGCATCTTCAGCCTCTAGAGGGAGCTAACTTGTTTAGTATCTTTAATGGTCCACGTCTACATTTGAAAACAACTCTTTAACAAGCCTTAAAACCACTTCTACATGAAAACATAAGTTTTTATAAAGTATATATTTTAATACATAACATGACAGAAATGCTGCCATGATTGTAAGTTATAGTGCAAACACATTGTTTTTTTCGTTTAGAATATTTCTAAAATGCAAGCCATACCTGTTGATTTCTGTGTGCTACTGCCCTGTGTGTCCATGCATCCCGTCCCAGCATGCTACATCTCTTTCAAGCCAAAGTTGATCATCAGTTTGCGAGCATCAGCATTGGAGCGTTTCCATGGATACGGAGGGGTCCACGAGTGTGTGTGTGTGTGTGTGTTTGTGAAAACGAGGGCAGCAGCTGCGCTCTTCCAGCCTGCACAGTCCACAACTGAGGAGCTCACAAAGAAAATCAATCTCAATCTCATCAGAAAGCATCTGAATCCATTACAGTCAGCCTGGTGTAAATATGTAATTCACCAGACTCTGCTCTTTGAGTCTTTGATTGTTTGTGGGCTGGGAAAATACTTAAAAAACAAATCCCCAGCACTGTAGTCGACATCATGCTCAGAATCACAGCTGCAAGCCGTCTTAGGGTGCATACTTTCTGATCTTACCAAAGGGACATGCATACACACCAAAGTCTGACCAACATGAATACTAATGATTGAATGGGTGCATATTTGGCCATTTTGAAATGATTGCATTGGCTACTATGCATGTGCTGATTAACTGTGTCACTTCTGTGTCACTTCCCAAATGTACTGACTCTCTGGATGCAGTTGAATAGTTTTTAAGTGAGGAACCCAAATCCAAGACAAAACATATTCCCTCAAAACATTCCTATTCGTTTTCAAAGTAAACTGTGTAAAAGTACCATGGTGCTACAATATAGTTGGAAAGTAATTGGCAGTTGTTTCTAGACCCGGAGAGTTGAATCTAGAGAGCCTTGTGTTTAAGGCGAGCAGAAGCCACTGATAACTGTGTTTAACTGGCCAAGCCGAAGTCTGTAGATTACACAAATAAACAGAAGGTCAGAAACAGGGTCGTAAATCCTGTCCTGGAGAACAGAGGTCAGGATCATGGACTCACCAGAGAAAAGTGAGGTGCACTAGTGTCTTCAGCCTATACAGGCGTCACACAGTGTTTGAGAAAGGACTTGGTCTTGAGTCTTGAGATTTGGACTCGACTGTCCTCTGATCTCAGCGGCACCTAAACCTGAATCATGTTGGCACACATGCCAATGGCTGGAGACTTCAGAAAAATGACCATTAGTTCATTAACAATAAGCAGAGCAAACAGGGGAAACACATCTAGAGTACATCAGATCACACACAGCACACCAGATTGCATATTCATACAATTATGATGCAGTTTTTGTGATTTATCAATCACACTAAACTGTATCACCTTCTCAGGCATAGTTAGAATTCATTTGATAAAGTTACAGTCCAACTGGCGATTGATACTCTTTCATGTACTCGCCAATGCTGATTTGTACGCACATTTGACGCTTGGCGAGTGTTAATTATAGGCCCTGGGTCTCACCTTTGCTGTGACTCAACTTACTTATTATTTCTCAGAACTGAATTCACGTCAAGCAACTGCTAACCTGGAAAACTTTTCAACTTTGGCAAATGTGCTGTTCTTCCAGACAGGCGAGCAACCTGTAAATGAGATGAAGCATAGCATGTGCGGTATGCATCAGCGGGCCAGTGAACGAGCTCCAGACAGTCCGGGACTACAGGCTAGCCAGTTACAGCAGGGTGATGCAACAACCGTGTGACCCTCCACAGTGACGAGGAGAAACTAGCTGCAGTGAAGAGATGATTGATCTCTGCACAAACACAGAAGCTGCTGATCAACATGGCCATTTGGAGAAAGACATTAAAGTGACTGCTTGAACGCCCAGGCTCTGGCTTGTTTGCAGGATGATAAGTGTGGGTAATGACAGCAGGAACAGCTCTTTTCCCAGCAGGCCAATCATACAAGCCTTTGTCTCCGGATGGCAGGGATTTCCTCATCGCTGAGGCTTGAGGAGGATCTCTTTCTCTCAGGAGGTAATCGCTGACAACAACCCTAATCAACTTCTACCTGCTTAAACCGGGAAATTCCCTTACAATACTCTCTCTCTCTCTCTCTCTCTCTATATATATATATATATAAATATATATTGTATAATGGTAAAATATGCATCAAAAACACACACACACACACACACACACACACACACACACATATATATATATATATATATATATATATATATGATATATAGATGATTTTCTCATCAGCACCTGCATTTTTGGTGTTTCTCAGTGTATTACAAATGTATAAAACAGATTTTAGTATTTCACTAGGTTTGTTTTCTATCAATATGTCAGTTGATGAAATATATACTTTACTGTAATTTTGAAGTCAGTACATGAAACAGTAAAATGTTGCTATAATATTTTTACAGTTAACTTCTGGCAACCGTTCTGCTGCCGTTCACAAAACACATTAAACACATTTATGGTATGCCTGTTATGAATAATGCATAAGTGAAATCAGAAAAAAAACAATCGTCACTCAAATCATTACATGAGTGCAATCTTCAAATGAGCCAGCCATGGCCATTAGAAAAAGGAAACAGCAACGTTTCAGGTTTGTGAAAGCCCACTAAAGCTTTTTATGACAGGAACAAGGAGACAAAATGAGGATGTGTTTATAGCACAGACAGATATAGACATGGACAAAAAACGTTTTATTAGACATATTATGGGTGTTATTTTGTAAAACAATGTTACTCACACCTGATGAAATCCTGCACTGGTCACATAGTAACAGCTGTGTTTGAGGAAGCATCGAGGTCTAAATGCACTGTGCTCATTGAGAGAAATGGGCCAGAAACAGGTAATGACAGGCTTCAGTGCTTCACCAGACCAAGACAACCGCTCTCCTCTACCAATGAAAAACAGCACGGACGTCAAGGTAAAGACATTACAGGCAGCTTCGTGAGTTAAATAATTCCTTCCCATTCATAAAGTCACATGTCCTTTAGCGTTTGCCAAAATAAAGCATGTGGCAGGACCTGTGGAATCTGACCGGACTGCAAAACACTTGCCCTTTCCCGCTTCACATGCCTCCTTGTATTGATTTGTGGGTTTTGCCAGAGATTTGCATTGCAACCAGGCCTTGTTAGTTCCTCAGTGACATGAACTAAAGGCCAAAACAACCACTGTGACAAATGAGACTGATGTCTCACACTGCTAATGACATCACTTGTGTCTGCTATGTGTCTAGAAGCTCAGATCGAAGCACAAAATCTTTCACAACGCTCCATTTTTGGTCGCAGTTAGATCACTATGCACTATACGGCTACCAACTGAATCTGGTTTACGTAATCAGATTCAAAAAATGTATTAGTTATAACTGGATTATATTACAAGATATAGTGGCCATAATCAGATTACAGTTAATTTTTATGGATTGCATGACTACATATTATTCATTAAATGGCAGTAAATCATTTATAATTGATTGATTTTACCTAGTTCTTCTTTTTTTCTCTTTTATAAGTTTTCTTTCCAAAGATCTTACTGTTTCATACCATTTAGCTTTGACTTTATTCACACTAGAATGGCTGTGTAAATGTCATGTTAAAAAACATCTTTGATATAAAGTATTAATAATATCCCTGAGGAAGTTGATATCATTTTAATGATATTTTAATAATTTAACAGGGCTTTCACATGTTCTCTGATGTCGGTTAATGGTCACATTAAACAAATTAAATATTTCTATCTTTACTGTTCCATTATTTTTTTTCTTATTGTTTTTGTTTTAGATATTTTATTTTTAAGCCTGAATTAATTATTAATAGCTTTTTATTAGCTCAGAAACCCTCTGTTGTTTTTACATGAACTCAAGTTAGAGAAATCCTGGTGAATTGTGTTTAATGCTCAGCATAATGGGATATATTTTCTTTCATTTACTTTCTCTTTTAATAATATCAGAATGCTATATTTAATGGTCAGTTTATAACACGGTATTTAAAAACATAATCTAAAGTAGTCAGAATACATTAGCTAAAATAAGTAACATAATTACATTACTAAATACCATTTTGATCATGCTAATATGGTACTGACAGCCGATTACAGCAGTCTACAGTTTGTGTTTCATGGAAGAAGCTTTCGATCATCATGAGGGTGAGTTCATTTCTGGGTGAACTATCCTTTAAGTGAACATCAGAAGTCTGTCTTAAGACACATGGAGGCCTTCAGAAATGACAAGTAGCTACACAATTAATAAAAGCTAATTAACTTTGGGGATAAGCTGTTCAGTTGTCACACTGTACGCTCTTTTTATTGATAGCCAAGCGTTAATTAAACTAAGCTGTTGCTTCTGTGTCCTCAAAAGACTTTCTCATACAGTTTCTTTCTACTTTTCATTCTGTCTTTTCACATCTCTTATTCTCGGTTCTGTGTTTAAGTGAATACTGACTGGAGGGCTTGCATTAGCAGCACATTAATCTAAAATATTGACATCCCATGATGTACAGAAGAGAAACGAACAAGGATGAGTCATTCATTCGAAGGGTATTTCGTGTGTGTCTCTGCTGCTCTGCGGGAATAATTACATCACATTCATCTGTCTTTATTCCAAATGCTTATGGAGACCCCGGATCTCACACGGATTCACAGTAGGAGGATTTCTCTCTCCATAAAACACCTTCATTTAAAGTCCCTAAAGCATTCTGCGTTCGCTGGAAATGAAAACCTCATGATGAATCATACCAAAATCTCATATATCGCAACAACCGACAGCAGTCATTTTCATCTTTCAAATGAAAAAAAAAAAAAAACACATTATTTCACAATTATATAGAAACTGTATACAATTACTATCCTTAATTCATTATAATAGATCGACTGAAAGAGTCTCTCAGTTGTCCTGCTGAAGAATGACCTGTAACCTTTCTAAGAGACTCAGTCTGACCAGGATCGAACTGTTTTCAGCTGTTTTGAGTCCACAACAGTGACAATAATGGACAACCTGTCCAAGGCCATGCATTTCCCTTCAGGTTTGATTGGGTTCATGTGGGAGGTTGGGAAAAAAAATAAAATATACTTTTCCATACTTTCTCACTAATTGAGTATGTGTCTTTTTTAGTTTAAATACTATTTCACAGCTTAAGAAATAATAATTCATATATAAAGCCTTATTCTGACACAAGTGATTTGAACTGATTTGCGTAACTTCTTTGAGGTTATACTCATGCTTTTATTTATTTAAGGTGAATGAGCTTGTTTTGATCCATGAACCTGATGATCAGGGTTCATGTACAGTAAATATCCTATTTAATAATAGGAAAAATGACATAGGGTTTGAATGGTTTTCTGTCTTCTCTCTCAGAATGATGAATGTCATTTTTAAAATGTGGAAATAATCAAGTTAACACAACCTTTCATGAGGTAAACAATTGACCTGGCTACTCTCAGAAGAGTTTGGCATGATAACGGATATGACAATGCTACACATACATGAAAATAGCTGAGGCAGATCTAGACAGGTGGAGCTGGGGGAGGTGGAGGGTTTCTGATAGCGTGCTGTAAGAAAATGCAGAAGCAAACTATTTAAATGTTAAGCAGCAGATGTAACAGAGACCAATCAGCTCATGCGATGTGATAGTTAGCAGACTGCATTAAAGACCTATCAGCCTGCCACATCTGGTTCATCAATGAACTGGATTTGTAGCCTACGCATTTAAAGAAAGTTTCAAAAGCTTGTGTTTTGTTATGTGTTATAACAACTGCTAATTGTAATAATGGAACAGGGACTTAGTAACAGTTTCCAGCATTTCTGTTATAGTGTTCATGTTTAAAGTGCGAGCACATTAAGACGAAATGCAAGAGTTACTGTACGGTGCTCTGCAGTGCTCAAACAAAGATTTACAAACCGACTTCTGGATTGATCCCTTCTTGTAAACTCAGAGATGGGATTCAGATGGCAATTAAAGTACTCGGACATTCTAGATTTGGACAGCAAGAAAATCACAGACAAGACCCTGTAATGTTGAAATCACCTTACGTCCCCATGAGAAACAATTACCATCTGAACAGTGCAGTATTCATAAGCTTGATTTGTCCTGAAAATTACAAGCCATGCCCCTGTCACCTTCACTTCATACAAAACCCGCATATTTATTCAAATACTAAAAGTTCAATGCTTAATAGAAAAAGAGTTATGTAGTCAGTAACTAATTATATAAAGCATTACCTTAACTGAATGAGTTAGAGTGGATTTAATTTTTCCAGCATGTTTTGCTCTTGACTGTTAAAGGAAAGGAGAACAGTTGAAATTATGTCTTGTTTTGCTCAAGATTAATATCTACGATATCTAATATTTAAATAAGTCTGAAATTAAGTGATTAAGACCCGTCCACATGGAGAAGTGTTTAGCTGTATACGCATGCATTTTTGTATCATATAGGCATTTCGTCCACACCTGGGAGAGTGAAACCGTAATTTTTTTAAAACCGGGTCCCAAAGTGGATAAATCTGAAAATGCCACCCTTGTGTTTTCGTCTGTACAGTGAATCCGTATATTTTCTGAAACGATGATGTCATCAGCCCACGTCTCACCCCTAGTCACGTAACAGCAACCAATCAGCAACCAAAACATGAACAAACACTGAACAATTGTCTTTTTTATTAACTAACATTAACACAGATTAATAAACATATTTTCCCATGTTCGTTTGTATACCGCGCGCAAGGTTTATGCATAGTCCAAGTCTCCTTCTCCGTTTTTGGTGTATCTCAGTAGCAGAATTACAGCACCACATGCTGGTCTGAAATGTATAGTAAATCATTTTACATCATGTACGCAGATATTTCTTGAGACGAGCAAAAAAAACAAAAAAACATTGGCTTTGTGTGGACGAAGCCTAGAGTTGTAGTATTTTGAGAATGAAGTCTATATTATGAGAATACAGTTGTAGCAATATAGCATTAATT
This sequence comes from Carassius gibelio, assembly GCF_023724105.1. Lineage (NCBI taxonomy): Eukaryota > Metazoa > Chordata > Actinopteri > Cypriniformes > Cyprinidae > Carassius > Carassius gibelio. The sequence continues at coordinate 26,459,112 of NC_068383.1, read as the reverse complement.
GTTGTATTGCTACAACTTGTATTGTTGACTCTCCTTTTTTGAGGATTGTTCCTCATGTGAGATCCTGTGTTTGCTCCTTCTGTTGTCTGACAAATGAATATGCTGCTCAGTTATAGGCATAGCTGTTCACTGATCTTTGGTAGATAGTTCTTGTGGTGTGCGCACTGACCATCACCACCACAGACACATAACAAGAGCTCCACTCAGCTGCCCTGCAGGCTGCATCCTAACACGGAAGTGACTCATTTAGAAAGCTCTGCATAAACAGCAACTCATGCATAAACAAAGTCATAATAAAAGGCATAATTATATATAAATAAAGTATGATTTGTTATGCTTAGTGACAGTACTTTATACTTCAAGTCTATACAAAAAATAAAAATATTAATGTTGAAATTTTGTATCAAATTCAAGTGTGGTGACTGTCAACAATGTAATTTTATGTTTAAAATGCAAACTTTTCATCACCCCTCTTCTAAGAAGATCTTTTAAGATCCGAGGAATGATTTCTTGTAAAACAACCAAGATTATTTATGCTGCGTGGTCCGTGTGGACTGGGCTATGTGGAGAAAACAAGTAGACAACTTGAAAGTCTTACTGGTGAATATTGAGGTGCAATTAGGCACCATGACTCTAGAAGACCAGAAGCACAACATTTTTCCAAGTTTAAACATTCGGTTTCAACTCTACAATATATTGGCATTGAAACACTTAAATTACCTCGAAGGGGTGGTGGTATTCACAATCTACTTTTAAAACAGAAAGCATATTGGATTTATACAGTACTTTCATACATACCCGATTTCAAAAAAGTTGTACAAACACTGTACAAATTGTGAATAAAAACAGAATGCAATGATGTGGAAGTTTCAAATTTCAATATTTTATTCAGAATACAACATAGATGACATATGAAATGTTTAAACCGATAATTTTTTTAATGGAAAAATTTGTTGATTTTAAATTTCATGGCATCAACAAATCTAAAGAAAGTTGGGACAAGGCCATGTTTACCACTGTGTGGCATCCCCTGTTCTTTTTATAACAGTCTGCAGACACCTGCAAACTTCTGGGGACTGAGGAGACGAGTTGCTCAAGTTTAGGAATAGGAATGTTGTCCCATTCTTGTCTAATACAGACTTCTAGTTGCTCAACTGTCTTAGGTCTTCTTTTTTCACATCTTCCTCTATGATGCGCCAAATGTTTTCTATGGGTGAAAGATCTGGACTACAGGCTGGCCATTTCAGTACCCAGATCCTTGTTCTACACAGCCATGATGCTGTAATTGATGCAGTATGTGGTCTGGCATTGTCATGTTGGAAAATGCAAGGTCTTCCCTGAAAGACACAATGTCTGGATGGGAGCATATGTTGTTCTAGAACTTGGATATACCTTTCAGCATTGATGGTGCCTTTCCAGATGTGTAAGCTGCCCATGCCACACACACTCATGCAACCCCATACCATCAGAGATGCAGGCTTCTGAACTAAGCGCTGATAACAACTTGGGTTGTCCTTGTCCTCTTTAGTTTGGATGACATGGCGTCCCAGTTTTCCAAAAAGAACTTCAAATTTTGATTCGTCTGACCACAGAACAGTTTTCCACTTTTCCACAGCCCGTTTTAAATGAGCCTTGGCCCAGAGAAAACACCTGCACTTCTGGATCATGTTTAGATATGGCTTCTTTTTTGACCTATAGGGTTTAAGCCGGCAACAGGGAATGGCATGTAGATTGTGTTCACCTCCAATGCATTCTGGAAGTATTCCTGAGCCAGTGTTGTGATTTCCATTACAGTATCATTCCTGTATGTGATGCATTGCTGTCTAAGGGCCAAAGATCACGGCATCCAGTATGGTTTTCCAGTCTTGTCCCTTACAAACAGAGATTATTCCAGATTCTCTGAATCTTTGCATTACATTATGCACTGTAGATGATGATAACTTTAAACTCTTTGCAATTTTTCTCTGAAAAACTCCTTTCTGATATTGCTCCACTATTTTTCGCCGCAGCATTCTCTACCCATCTTGACTTCTGAGAGACACTGCCACTCTGAGAGGCTCTTTTATACTCAAGCATGTTGCCAATTGACCAAATAAGTTGCAAATTGGTCCTCCAGCTGTTCCTTATATGTGTCACAGTGTCTGGTTTGTGTTCCCTGGGTAACCACTAGGTGTCCTCCTTCCCCACGGTGTCTCTCACTTCCTTAAACACATTCCCCACAATCTCTGTCTTCTCATTGCACTCAGCTTTCACTAATCATTAATCATTGCACTCAGCCCAATCCCCATTAGAGTTTGTCATTTCCCTGTGTATTTATACCCTGTCTGTCTAAGTATGTGTCACTGAGTCCTTATAGTTATCACTTCATATTCAAGTCTTGTTTCTTGCCCTTGTGTTTATGTCTGTTTATGTTGTTGGATTGCTACTTTGGTTTTGACCCCTGCCTGGACTGTTTACGATTTGGATTACCCCTAATAAAAGACATATCTGCATTTGGATCTCTCGCTGTGTTTTCCTGTGTCCCGGTCATGACAGAAGGACTCCGTCACACACGAGATCCAGCAGTATGTCTTCTGATGTTTCTTCCCCAGCCACTGAGTGGGAGAGAAGGAATCAGTTTGAGGGAACCTGCCTGGTCGTGTTTCGCGGGACCAGGGGAGGTCGCCGAGGAGTGAGTGGCCCAAATTTGACCCAGAGCTCATGTGGGACGGATCAGATCCGCCGTCTCACCATGGCGGACGGAGAAGGGAAAGGAAGCGCACGTCTGCCGAGCCAGCGCCACTGCCCATGATGGCCGCAAGTCCAGCGCCACTGCACAAAATGGCCGCCATCCCAGAGCCACTGCGCAAAATGGCCGCCGGTCCAGCGACACTGCACAAGATGGCCGCCATACCAGGGCCACGAGGCAAGATGGAAGCCAGCCCAGCGCCACAGCACAAGATGGCCGCCAGCCCAGAGCCACTGCGCAGAATGGCCGCCGGTCCAGCGACACTGCACAAGATGGCCGCCATACCAGGGCCACGAGGCAAGATGGAAGCCAGCCCAGCGCCACAGCACAAGATGGCCGCCAGCCCAGAGCCACTGTGCAGAATGGCCGCCGGTCCAGCGACACTGCATAAGATGGCCCCCAGCCCAGCGCCACGAGGGAAGATGGACGCCAGCCCAGCGCCACAGCACAAAGTGGTCGCCAGCCCCGCGCCACAATGCAAGATGGCCACCAGCCCAGCGCCACTGCCCAAGATGGCCGCTGAGACATTCTTGGATTATTTTTCCATGCTGAACAAGATCCTAGAGATTCCCAGGAGTGTTCACGTCACATCTGCTGATCCAGAGACTGTTCATGTCACGTCTGCTGAGCCAGTGCCACAGTACAAGATGCCCGCCAGCCCATTGCCACTGCACAAGGTGGCCGCCAACCCAGAGCTACTGCCCAAGATGGCCGCCGGTCCAGAGTAATGGCACAAGATGGCTGCTTGTCCAGTGCCTCTGCACAGAATGACAGTGACCGTTGACCCTCCAGAGTTGAGTCAGGCTCCTGTTAACTCTCCAGTGTTGAGTCAGATTCCCATTGACTTTCCAGAGTCAAGTCAGGTTCCCGTGGACCCTCCAGAGTCGAGTCAGGTTCCCGTGGCCCCTCCAGAGTCGAGTCAGGTTCCCGTGGATGCTCCAGAGTCTAGTCAGGTGCCCGTGGACCCTCCAGAGTCAGGGTTAGTCATTGCTGACGTTCCAGAGTCAGGGCTAGTCACCGTTGACCGTCCAGAGTCAGGGCTAGTCACCGTTGACCGTCCAGAGTCAGGGCTAGTCACCGATGACCTTCCAGAGTCAGGGCTAGTCACCGATTACCTTCCAGAGTCAGGGCTAGTCACCGTTGACCGTCCAGAGTCAGGGCTAGTCACCGATGACCTTCCAGAGTCAGGGCTAGTCACCGATTACCTTCCAGAGTCAGGGCTAGTCACCGTTGACCGTCCAGAGTTAGGGCTAGTCACCGATGACCTTCCAGAGTCAAGTCAAGTCCCTGGTAAAATTCATGGACAAGGGAAAGTCACCAATGAAATTCACGGGCAAGGTCCAGTCACCAGTATTCTTCATGAGCAAGGTCAAGTCACCGACTATCTTAATGGGCAAATGCAAGTCACCATTGATCTTCATGAACAAATGCAAGTCACCATTGATCTTCATGGGCAAAGGCAAGTCACCAGTATTCTTCATGAACAAAGTCACTTGTTTTGTTGTTGTTGTTGTTGTTTTTTTTGGTTGTTTGTTCACTTCCTGTCCCTGTTCCCCTCTGTGAGCCCGGCCCTCTGTCCCTCCCCCTGATCCTCCACCAGTCCACCTCCCTCCTGGTCTCCCTGTTTTGTGTTGCACTTCTGGTCTCTGTTCCCCGCTTTACATGTTCCTCTTGTCTCTGGTTTCCCCATTTTTTTTTTTACCTGGCCCTCCGTCCCTCCCCCTGAGCTTCCACGTCATATTCGAAGTCTTGTTTCTTGTCCTTGTGTTTATGTCTGTTTATGTTGTTGGATTGCTACTTTGGTTTTGACCCCTGCCTGGAATGTTTACGATTTGGATTACCCCTAATAAAAGACATATCTGCATTTGGATCTCTCACTGTGTTTTCCTGTGTCCCGATCGTGACAATATGTACATTTAACTTTTCCGGCCTCTTATTGCTACCTGTCCCAACTTTTTTGGAATGTGTATAACATAAAATTAAAAATGAGCCAATATTTGACTTGACATTTCAAAATGTCTCACTTTCAACATTTGATATGTTATCTATATTATATTGTGAATAAAATAAAAGTTTATGAGATTTGTAAATTATTCCATTCCTTTTTTACTCACAATTTGTACAGTGCTCTGACTTTCTTAATTTTTAATAATTGAAGTCTCATTTGTACTTTATCTCCTAATGGTCTCAATGAAGATTTTGATATTCACCCTTTTCTTTAATTATTATAGTGATTAAGATGGTAAGATTTACCACGCTATTTCATGCCTTATTTTTATTTAATTTTTTTGTATTTTGTGCATTTTGCTATTTTCTTTGGTGTCATTTTGAATATTTTGCAGTCAGGTATTTAGTGAAATGTATTTGTGCTTGTAATTTTAATTTAAATTTTTAATTTTATTTAAATTTAATTTATTGCTACTCTCACTATTATTTATTTTTATTTTATTTTTAATCTCACTTTTATTTTTTATTTACTTACATGATTTGTTGATTGCCCTCCTTTTGTGTGTGTGTGTGTGGCCATGTGGGCAATCATGTGATTTAGTGTGTGTATATAAGGTTGTTGTCATATATGTTCATTGTCTGATGAAGAGCGTTTAAGCTCAAAATGTCACCTGTGGTGAGAACACAAGTAAATATTTCTCTATTTCTGGAGCTGTGGTGTGCCAACTTTAATGTTCTGTTCTCAATTAATGTGTAGTAGAGCATCCACACTGAGCTTTTTTTTGCCTAATTGATGTCTTTTTGCATCATAAATCATCAAATGCACTTTTTGGCCATATGGTAACAGTGTCTTAGCAAGTAAACACAGTCAGATATGTTTTTAGTGGCTGTAAATCTGATTTGTGTCAAAATATAAGATCTATGCATCAGGTCTTGCAGTGCAAATGCAGCCTAATAGATGCTTCTGCCTCTGTCTATTATTCTGCAAGAAAAAACAAAACCACTCTACTGCTCTTAATGTTTCATTCATTTTCAAGTAAAAAAAAAAGATGCATTCTTTGTTTTATTTTCATTTATGTATTTTATTCTAGTTTTCTTTTTCTTTTTAATATCTATCTATAGTCAGTTTTTTTTACTTTTACTGACATTTTGACCCTGTACTTCTCACACACTGCAGAAACATCAGGTGGCATTGGTCAGATGAAATCACACTGTCCATCACCACAGAAGACCAGTCACAATGAGAGCCATTCTTCACCTGTGACAAGTGTCCAGACGTCCAGAAGCCCAGCTGGGTTCATTTAGACTTTAGCTGGACTTCTTGAGCACTGACGTGCCACGCGTCTCGATGTGGGAGAGTCAGTTCTCTTGGCTACTCTAATCTTCTTTAGTCATGCTGGCTTTTGCGATTTCTTTCCCTCACTGCTGCATGTGAACTTCGTCATGACAACCAATTAAACATAGCAAGGAGAACAAGCCTAAGTAAAGCAATTAAGAGCTGATGCCGAATTGCGTGCTTACGCCTGTGAGTGATGTTTAATTTTTGTGCTTACTTAAAGGGGAGCAATTAGAGGAAAATAATCCAGTGGAAAGACTGAGAGTGTTGAGTCAGACCTGGGTTAAACTTCACAAACATGACCCACACAAGCGCTCTGCGGATGCACAGAAGCAACGCAGTAAGGCTCTTCCAAATGAGACTGCGAGGTAGACAACATTGGAGAGCTGAGATGGAGAATTTGTATGGCTTCAGATTTTTTAAGTTGTCTTAACTGTTGCTTTAATATTTATACTCTGTAACACTACTTTGTTTTGTCAGTTTGAATTTGTTCATTCACTAAACGCAATGCCACATTCAGTCAATCAAATCATCAGGACAACAGATTTCGTGTTTAGCCAATTTTCATCATTTAATCATTAGTTGATTAAACCATACTGACAAACTCCTGGATTCTTTTTAGTGCCTAAACCCAGAGGTCCACCGGGCCACGACCCACGACCGGACCGTGGGAAGAACAGCTACCGGGTCGCAAGGACGTTCTTATTTATTCCGTGTTAATGATTGTTCGTATTATTCAGTATTTACATTGTATGTGATTGATATGGAGTAGCAAATAAGTAAATTAAAGATCTTTTCTGCTCTGATCTGTCGCATATTAGAGGTTAAACAGATCACATATATATATTTCCATATCCATCCAACATGTCCAAAAAGTTTTTCAGACATAACCGGTCCGTGGAGTAAAAAAGGTGGGAGACCCCTGCCTTAAACTGTCCCACATATGAGTAAATGTTTCCTAGCTGTTACTCCAGCTGTGCTTTTATTTATTTTTAAGAGTCAATGGAGCGTTTATAGATCCTGCAGGTTTGTTAAGCTTAATGGCCTTTTCATTGATTGAGCTTCGTGCGCAGCTACTTTGTGGATGAGAGCCAGCAATATTCTTTTAAATAAGGATATCTAGGCACCTTTTGCTCTCTGGTTTAATAGCTCAGGTTGTGTTTAATGCACAGTTTGTTTTGAGTGCAGCAAAATAGCCTTTATGAGAGTGTTATTTATTCGGCAGATGTCTGATTAAGCCTGGTTTCTGAAGAGGGTATTGAACCAGCGTGCTTTTCATTGCTGTCTCTGAGCCTGCCAACAGGATTCAACTCAATAATCAAATTGCCTTCCCCTGCACTGCAGCTGATCTGTGTGTAGTATTAGTTTTAGTAACATCCAAGACCATTTTATTTCTTAAACACACAAATGAGGATCTGCTGACCTGAACGAGAGGGGCCACGTTGTTCATTCAGCTTGGCATTTAAGTCACAAAAGGAGAGAAAGATGACCATAGATTATTACAAAGATTGAATTTATTTAGGCCGTTGTTGTTGTTATTCTCCCTCTAGATTAATAAAAGATAACCTTAACCATTGATTGTTCTGCTCATGTTTCATGAATAATGAAATGATAACTATGTTCCTAACTACCCGGTGCAAAAGCCCCTAGTCTGTGTATTAATATCCCTGGTATACCCATTTTGTTCATTGTCTGTTTTAACATCATATGCATATGGTTTCACAATTATGAGTTTCGTTTGTATTACGGAGAGTTTCATTAAAGTTGAAAGTGTTAAAAGCATAATATAAAGGCAAAAACTACAAACTAAACCAAAACATGAGAATGACAGTCTACATTTAAATGTAGAAACACATGAAAGAAACAAGAGCAGACAAAGAACTGAAGAAACCAGTCATGCCCCTGGACTGTTTTTGTTGTGCTTTCCTTCCCCATGTGCTCCATCATCCAGTTTCACCCCTGTCTAATTAGTCATTCTGTTCACCTGTGTTCCTCCCAGTTCCCTCGTCATCCTGTGTATTTTATGCTGTGTTCAAGGCAGGTTTTTGAGCCCGTAAGTCATGACTTCAAACCATGACTCATGACTTTGTAGCATTGCAGGCAAGTCTCACCAAACTGCCTGAGCGCATGGAATTGTAGCTAGATTATTCACTTTATTGCAACAGTATATTGTACTAAAGTCTATTTCTTTAGTTTGGAAAAACATGGGTTACGGGTTACCCTGGAGCGTGGCATAAGCCCCAGTCTGTTCAGTTTGTGTTGGTCAGGTCTACCAGATGTGTACGTGTGTCTTCCTTCCCTTCTAAAGCCCCTTTCACACTGCCATCCCGGCAAATACAGGGGTAAAGTGTTCCTGTAATTGTTCCCTGGTCGCTAGATTTGGCACTTTCACACTGCCAGTGATGACCCGGTATATGTGCGTGCTTTCACACACAACCCGTGAAGATCCCGTAACGACACGTGACATCAGCGCGTGACGTGTAATGTATGAGTCGACAACGCTTGGCACGTTATACTTTAACTGAAGCAAGCAAACGATCTCGGCGTCAGCGCGGAAAGTGAGTAACAAACTGATCTCTGCTTCATTACAGTTTGCACATATGTTTTTGTCGCGAACGTTGATCTGACGTGCAGTGTGAAAGGAGCTCAAGTGTGGATTTTCCCTGTGTGTTGGATTTAATAAATGACAGTTTTGTTTATCCACAGCTCCTTCGTTCCTTCTGGCAGCGTATTGTGACAAAACCAAGGGCTAAAAATATAAAAGAAAAACGAAGAGGTCTACTAGACACAAAAACAACAAATAACAGAAGCTGAAAAGACTAAAGCCCACATAAAAGAATAAAAAGGAACAAAGATGCACCTTTCATATTTTTTTTTCATATGTAGTTTATATATTATGTAAAGTATGCATCTGCACATATGAATGACCTTCTACATTTGCTAATCTCTGCATTGTAGCACATGTATGCTATCATGACCAGCTTGGGTCGAACAGGGACACCGTCCCTCCATGTGGAGATTGTTTAATCTGACAGGGCTCGTTTTACCGCCCTCACATCTCTCTGCTAAGAGCTGGTCCTGTCAGAAAGCCTCAGTGTCACTGTTGCTTCTTCACAGAGATGCAAGCTTGACCTCTCACCTCGCTCTGCGCTAATGACAGCAGGAGTCGAGCCGGCGTGGACTCCACTGGTTTGCATAAAACCTGATGATCATGTAGTCCAGCATGATTGACAATCATTCAGATAATCATCTTTGGAAATCAGTTCAAATGCATTCACATGACCGGTGCTGCAAATTTGCTCATTTAAACAGTGAATTGGAGAAGTTGTTCTGATATAACATTTGTAATAACATGCTTTCCATTTCTGGCTCAGTTCATTTTGTCCATTGTTTTATAAACAGGCTTATCAGTGACGGCTGAACAAACACCCAGTGTCTGTGTACTGCGCTGGGGAAAAGTGGAAAGCCACTTAAGCTTTGTGCCTTGGGTTGTCTGAAAAAACCCTGTTTGCTTTTCTAATGGAGTGTGCTCTTGTGCTGCTCAGGTGTTGCCTCTGTGATAGCGTGAGTACCGCGAGCAGACAGAGAACAGTGAGGTGCCATTACCATTTCTGCTAATGTAATTTGGAGGTGGAAAAGAACATCAGCCCCTTACAAACACAAACACACAAGGCTCTGGTGATTTGTAACGCTGCCGTGATGATGATCATTGGCTTTGACCCAAACCGCAGGCCAGATGTCTAACATTGCAGTCGATTTCTCTCATTAACCTGAGCATTAGTTCACCATCTTTTTTACAGAAACACTAGCAAACAATGTTTCAGAATTGAACTTTGTAACATTTACACTGTTGAACTAAACTGAAATAACAATGAACTGAATTAAGCTAAAAAAAATGACACTATTGCCCTCTGATTTAAGGTTGTTTCATAACTGATAAAATGTGCAATGTTGAAACTGTTACTGAATTAAAGGGTTAATTCACCCGATAATGAAAATTCATCCATCTTCGAAGCGGGTGTTTGTTGTCAACTGTTCAGAAGACATGATATAAAGTGTGCACATCTATAATAAAACATCCCTCACACGGCTCCGGGGGGTGAATAAAGCCCACTGTAGCTAATCCATGCATTTTTAATAAATAAACACTTTTTTCTCACTTCTGCTGACTTTTGGGAACCGGAAGATGTATAGAAACACGTATAGAAACATCTATATCTATAAAATATTAATAAAATCTGGTTTAGGATTTAAACAATTTTCACTAAATTGCTTTGTAAATTTCACTAATATTTACAAAGAACCTGCAAGTAACAAATTGAATTAATGTGAAATTTAGAAATATAAATATTTTAGTAGTATTTTTACTTGTAACACTTACTCCAATAGTCTTTGTCAATTTTTTTTTTGCAGTGCAGATTGGAATTAAATATTAGCAGCCTGTTTTAAATTATAATCCAGTCGATCAACATATTTTTAAGAAGTATTTGCCCCATATACTTCCTTTGTGACTGCATTACTGAGAACATTAAACATAATTTACTGAAATATTTTTGCTGCATGTGAGTTGTGGGTATAGGCTTGGGTGCTTTCATATTAAGGTGCTGTTATTTTGGCAAGCCTCTTATCATGCACCTAACAGGATATTAATGTTTTGTTTTGGCTCTGTTTTTATCTGGCTGAGATTATTTTCCTGGAGCATATTCTCTGATGTCAGTTTGATCTTGACGGAGTGAACCAGTCCTGTGCACTCACATATCACCTGCTTTTAAAGCAGTCATTTTCAAAGAGTGGCCCCAAAGTGTCGTATCCTTTCATCCGTGTACAACACAGATGGAGCTCGAAGGACGCTTTGCCTTTGAGTCGATCCACCTGAGATGTGTCAGAGTTACGACCAGCACTGCCCTTCAGTCACTGCACTGGAGCCTGAGCTGAATCAGAGCACATGTGAAAGACTCCAGATTCATCTCACTTACAAAGACAACATACGATCCTCGACTGTATTTTATAATGGCAGACAGAGAAAGAGTGATTATTGGAGGCATTCATCATTATCAAGTGATGTGCAAATACACTTTTTTTTTATTGAAACTGAAAAATAATCTATAAATAATCTACAATTTAATTTATTTCATGCAGTGAAAATCCATAATTTTTTTACAAACTGAAAACTAAATGAAGGAGCTTCTGAAACAAGAAAATGGGCCAAAGGCAACATTGTGTCTGTAGGATTCATTAGACGCCAAAGGCAGCCATGTTTTTTTTTCCTTCCCCAATCTACAATTTTTATAATCTTGGAAGTTTTAAAAAGCTTTTTTATTTAAAGTTTTTACCAAAATCTATTTATGGTGTTCTGTGAATTGCCAATGACCATGGTTCATTCATTCGAGCCACAAGTGCTAAAGAAAACAAGTGCATGCTGGGAGTTAGTCTGATTATTAATTACTCACCATTCCTGTTTTCTTTTCTTCAATTATCCTAAATTCACATACAGAGCATACCAAGAATAACAGTGGGCATAATTCTCTTGGAATTTTCCCTTCCTTCATTTCTTTCTTCTTTCCTTCCTTCCTTTCTTTTGTTCTTTCTTTCTTGAATATTATATTTATTTTCATTAGTCTATGTTGTAGCCATTTAAGAAGGTGTATTTTCTTTATATTATTTGTTTAAATATTATTGGTTTGTGGTTTGTTTAGTTCAATTGTAAACGTCATAAGGGGCGGTAAATCGAATGGCTGAACGCCAGAAGAAGGGAAGTGGGTCAGACATAAATTTTTGACCACTTCATATTTTTTGTTTATAGAATTCTTTTCTTTGGAACAAATTTTGTATCTTAATTTTTATTAGTTTTTTGTTGGTCATTTACTTGTCTAAATAAGTGAAATGAAGAAAAGGCAAACGATTCTCTAAATGAAGTGCGTTCAGAACGAGGCCCGCTACCATGCTTCCGCATGGTAACATTTCTGAAAACAGCATGCACTTGAGAGAGTTTTGGAGGTGCAGCCCCTAGTAAAACAAGTAATATATTTAAAATACATTAATTTCACACATAGAATAGTTCAAATCTATTAACATATTGTCACACCCAGGGGCGGGCTATGCTTTGACTAAGCCACACCCCTTCTCAACTTCCACCTCGAGGAGGTCCCCAAAGCCAACCCAATGGCCAAACAACACGAGAACAAGTAAGTGATAAAACAATCTTTATTTAAATATTTAAAAATAGCTTGGGGAATAGGGAAAGGGCAATTAAAACTAAACTCTGACTCGGCCCTCCAGATGGGCTATGGCCGGGAAGAGGTCAGGGAGCAAGGGGGCCGCGGGGATCCGGGGCGTGGGACTCGGGGCCCGGCCAGAGTCTTAGGTATCCGTAGCGCCCTCCTTCTTCCTCCTCTTCGCTGAATACAACTCACGGTAAGTACTGGTTCACACAGTTCGTTCTCGGGGTGCTCACTCTCTTTCTCTTCCTCCACAGGCAACAGCTGGGACACAAAGGCACAGTTAATTCGGCTTGGTTTTGCTCTCACCTCTTCGCTGATTGCAGCTCACAGTAAGTACTGGTTCACACAGTTCGTTCCTTGGGTGCTCACTCGCTTTCTCTTTCTCCACAGGCAGCGGCGTAAGTACAGGTTTCCTCGGTCTCTCCTCGTGTTACCCACTCTCTCTCCTTTTCTCTCCACAGGTATCAACTTGGGCACAATAGCACAGTTAGTTTGCTTTGAATGGCTCTCACCTCTGGGCTGGACACAGCGTACTGTAAGTACAGGTTTCGCTCTATTTCTCCTCGCGTTATCCACTCTCTCTCCTCCTCTCTACAGGTATCAACTTGGACACAAAACACAGTTACTCTGCTTTGGATGGCTTTCACCTCTGGGCTGGACACAACGTACTGTAAGTACAGGGTTCGCTCTATTCCTCCTCGTGTTATTCACTCTCTCTCCTTTTCTCTCCACAGGTATCAACTTGGGCACAATAGCACAGTTAGTTTGCTTTGAATGACTCTCACCTCTGGGCTGAACACAGCGTACTGTAAGTACAGGTTTCCTCTGTTTCTCCTTGTGTTACTCACTCTCTCTTTCCTTCACTCTCCACAGGTATCAACTTGGGCACAATAGCACAGTTAGTTTGCTTTGAATGGCTCTCACCTCTGGGCTGGACACAGCGTACTGTACGTACAGGTTTCCTCTGTTTCTCCTTGCGTTACTCACTCTCTCTTTCCTTTTCTCTCCACAGGTATCAGATTGGACACAAAGCACAGTTAGTTTGCTTTGAATAGCTCTCACCTCTGGGCTGAACACAGCGTACCGTGCTATCTCCGGAGATCTGAAGCACGCTCACAACATATACTGTACTGAACTAGGCTAGGACCAGCAGTCTCCTTGTCCTCCCGCGACGAAGTGCGTGAAGGCGGGGATTTATCTGACAGGACACACGGCAACACACAGCAACCCACAGCAATATACAGCACCACGTCAAAATTATAGGTTTTCACAGCACGAAGACTCACCCACCACACTCAGTGTACGAAAAGGACACCCGTCTTCCTTCACTTCGCTTGGTTCGGATCTGGCGATGGAATATGCGGCCTAGCTAGTGATGTCGTCGTTGTGACTACTTCAATAAGTATTCCTTCGGCTCTCCCACCACGCTATATTAGGGGTAGGGCCGCCCTCCTCCTCCTGGAGAGATCTACACAACGCCAGGTCAATAGGGCACTTTCGGCTTGCTCTTAGTACTCACATCAATGCCGCTTCCAATCCCCTTTTTCACATCGTCTCAATTCGCCATATAATCCGTTCACTTCTCAACCTTTAAGGTTCGCGATGTCTTCACAATCAAAAAAATTCCAGCTTGAGGGAGAGAGAGAGAGTTAGACAGCCACCAGCAGCACACCAAGACGGGCACGACACAGTGCTTCACACACACCAGAAAGAGCTCCCAGACTGTGAAATAACTTGGCCTTAAGTACTGCCTTGTCCAGCGTATCCTCCAATCACCAACCGCTGTCCCTAACTAGGCACAGGTGCATCGAATTCCCTGATTTTCCCTCTTACGGCACTACCGGAAGTTCCGGTGTTCTGTTTTTCCGGTCCGGGCGGAGCACTTCCGGGCGGAACCAAACTTCCCGAATTTTGGTTCCGCCCCTAAAGATCGTCACCTTGTGACAATATCAACTGACATATCGCTTGAGACTTACTGATCTAAAAATTATTATGAAACGTTTTTGGGACTGCTACATGTGATCATTGCTAATTTTTAATATTAAGCCTAAAATGTGTTTTAATGTCACTGTCGATGAGGATTTTATGATCTTTTAATAATATCGTCATTCGATATAATATCGGTATAACATCAGTATAATATCGGTATAATATTGGTAAATGTTTAAAGTGTACCTGATGTATACATGCAATAGTTCCACTTTAGCACAATCAAACCATCTCTTTAACTTCATTAGTCTCAGCTGTTCCCACTTACATTCATCTCCACCCTATCCTGTCACCTGTTCCCCCTTTTCCCCTGAATCTTCCTGCTATTTCTACCTCCACTTTCTCTGCCCCGTGTGATTCATCTGGAATCCTTTCCCTTTAATGCTCCTTACTCTGCTCTACCAATTCAGACGCTGTGGCCCTGAACGGACGTGATATCCAACCTATGGTACCCTCTCTCTCTGCGGGCTTCGCCTCTCGCTGCATTCTCCACTGGGATCTTCTACTTCGCCTGGCGGTAATTAATTTTCTGTCACTTTCAGTTTATGCTCAGGGTCTACGAGCTAAGAGATCTGTTTGACTGTTTCCTCAGTTTTCGGAGAGGATTTATGTTTGCCATTGAGTCTATGATTGTTTATGATTTTCATTAAAGACAGTGTGATTGAGAATCTCGCCTTTTGGTCTTCTATCTCTCACTGCAGAATAAACTGACCATTATGGACCAAGCGAGCAGCAATCCCTTTCAAACAGCTGTCGAGCTCCAGGGTGCCATGTTGGGCAGACATGAGGAGATATCCACCGCTCGCCAGGCTGTCGACTCCCTTGCCAACCAGATGGCTGATCACTCTCATCGGGTCCATCAGATTCATCTCGAGCCACCCACCACTGAGATCCATGAGGTGTCTGAACTGCGTGTCAACAATCCCCCTGTCTACTCCGGTGAGGCAACTCAATGCCACTCCTTTCTTACCCAGTGCAAAGTAGTCTTCTCATTACAGCCCGCTACTTACGCACAGGACCGGGCCAAGGTCACCTATGTTATCTCCCTCCTCGCGGGACGAGCTCGGGAATGGGGAGCGGTAAACTGGGATGTGAAGAGTGGTTGCGTCACTGACTTCACTCTTTTCAAGCGAGAGATGATCTTTGTCTTTGACCGGTCGGCTCACGGGGAGGAAGCTTCACGACTCCTTTCTTCCCTTCGCCAGGGCAGGCATTCTGTTACTGACTTCTCCATAGATTTCTGCACTCTGTCCATGTCCTGTGGGTGGAATGAACCGGCTCTGGTTGCGCGCTTCCTGGAGGCATTGAATCCTGATCTCAAGCACAAGATCTTTATGTGCGAGGTACCTGCTCGACTGCATGCCCTCATCGATCTGGCGATCTGGATTTAGAAGCGGTTCAACCTGTGCCACAGAGCACGCTGTACCAAAGCCGCCCTATTCTCGACTTCGTCTACTGGCACAGTCCCTCAAGCCTCTGACATGGTCCCCGGACCCATGCAGCTTGGTGGTCTCTGTATTTCTGCCAATGAACGTGAGTGACGCATCTTCAATCGCCTGTGCATGTACTGTGCTTCAGCTAACCATTTCATTACTGTCCGGTAAAAGCTAGAGCTCATCAGTAGGCGTAGGGTTACTGGCCAGCACGATGTCTAGGACCTCTCCATCCAAGTCCTGTACCACCCTTCCTGCACTTCTTCAGTGGCCCGTCTCGTCTGTTTCCTGCTTGGCTCTGATCGACTCAGAGGGTAATTTCATCAATGAGTTGTGGGCTCGTAAGCAAGGTATTCCCCTCTTAGACTTAAAAGACTCCACCCCTCTCTTTGCCCTAGATGGTAGCTCCCTTCCTAGGATAAAACAAAGGACTGTGTCCCTGACGCTTACCGTCTCGAGAAATCATAAAGAGACAATTTCTTTTTTTCTTTTTTATTCTCCCTTTACTCCTGTGGATCTTGGTCATCCTTGGCTAGTACAACACAACCCCCAGATTAACTGGTCAGATGGTACCATTTTGTCGTGGAGATTGTCCTGTCATGTTGAGTGTTTAACCTCTGCTGTTCCACCTGTCTCTGCTGTTTCTGTTTTTCAGGAAGAACCCAGTGTTTTGTCTGGAGTCGCGGAGGTCTATCACGATCTACGTGAGGTCTTCAGTTAAGCCCGGGCCACCTCTCTCCCCCCATCGTCCTTACGATTGCAGTATCGACATTCTCCCAGGTACCTCGCCCTGTGTGGCAGGTTATATTATCTGACGGCTCCTGAACAGGAGGCACTGGCGAATTACCTGTCCGATTCCATCTCTGCCAGTACTATTGTGCCCTCTTCGTCACCCGCCAGAGCAGGGTTTTTTTTTTTCAAAAAGAAAGACTGTTCATTGCGTCCCTGAATCGATTACCGAGGGCTGAACGAGATCACTATCAAGAACCGTTATCCATTGCATTTGATGTCGTTGGCCTTCGAGATCCTACAGGGAGCTAAGATCTTCACCAAACTTGATCTTTGAATGCCTATCATTTAGTTCATATCAAAGAAGTTAATGAATGGAAGACTGCCTTTAATACGCCCCTCGGTCACTTTGAATATAGGGTCCTCCCCATTGGTTTGGTCAACGCCCCGCCGTGTTCCAGGCCCTTAGCAACAAATGTCCTATGAGATATGCTAAATATTTTAGTTTTTGTCTATCTCAATGACATTCTTGTTTTATCTCCCTCACTCCAAGTTCATGTCCAACACGTTAGTTGATTCCTCCAAACGTCTGTTGGAGAATCTACTTTTTGTCAAAGCTGAGAAGTGCTCGTATCATGTTCCATCAGTCACATTTTTGGGCTCAGTCATTTCAGCTGAAGAAGTCGATATGGACCCAGCAAAGGTCCGAGCGGTCACCGAGTTGCCTGTTCTTGACTCTTGGGTTGCACTCCAACGTTTTCTGTTTTGCTAACTTTTGCTACGTAACTTTAGCCAAGTGGTCTGAGGTTGCCCAGGTGGCTTTTGTCCAGCTGAAGACTCTTTTCACATCCACTTCTATTTTACTCTCTCCCGACATCTTGAAACAATTTATCGTTGAGGTCGGAGTCGGGGACGTTCTTTCCCAACACTCCTCCATGGATGGGAAGGTACATCCCTGCACCTTTATTCACACAGTCTTGCGCCCGCCGAACGTAATTATGATATAGGCTAGTGGAGACATTGGTTGGAGGGCAAGCTAGGCAAGTGGAGACATTGGTTGGAGGGCTCCTCTGTTCCTTTCATCGTATGGACAGATCATCGAAATCTCGAATACATATGTTCAGCTAAAAGACTCACCAAGCACGCTGGGTTCTATTTTTTACGCGTTCTGACTTCTCCATCTCCTATCGTCCAGGTTCTAAGAATGTCAAGGCTGATGCCCTCTCTCGTCTCTATGACCCCCCCTGCTGCCGAGACCGCAGAGGTTATTATTCCTCCTGGTTGTGTTGTGGGCGCTGCCGTTTGGTGAGTCGAGAGACTGGTCAAACAGGCGCTATCTCGTTTCTCTTTACTCTGCTCGTTTCATCCCGCTCACTAAACTTCCTTCTGCAAAAGAGACAGCCCAGATTATGGTAGATCATGATTCCCTCCCATCCTCTGCTACAGGCCTCTCCCCTTTCCATTGTTGCCTCGGCTATCAACCCCCTTTATTTTCGTCTCAGGAGATAGCATCCAATTCACAGTCTGTTCAAGCCTATATCGATTGTTGTAAGCGTACTTGGAGGAGGGTAAGAAATGCACTCCGTCGCTCTAACACCCGCATGAGCATCGCTACCAATAGGCATCGGATTAAGAGCCCACACTACGTTCGTGGTCAGCGAGTGTGGCTTTGCACCGCTAACTTGACCTTACATTCCTATTCAAAAAGAAAGACTGTTCATTGCGTCCCTGAATCGATTACCGAGGGCTGAACGAGATCACTATCAAGAACCATTATCCATTGCATTTGATGTCGTTGGCCTTTGAGATCCTACAGGGAGCTAAGATCTTCACCAAACTTGATCTTTGAATGCCTATCATTTAGTTCATATCAAAGAAGTTAATGAATGGAAGACTGCCTTTAATACGCCCCTCGGTCACTTTGAATATAGGGTCCTCCCCATTGGTTTGGATCTACCATACTATATTCCCGTAAATTGGCACCCCGTTTTATCGGGCCATTTCGTATTTTTAAGATCATCAATCCTGTCACGGTACGGCTTCGCCTCCCATCCTATCTCCATTGCGTTTATCCAGCTTTCCAAGTTTCTCATATTAAGCCCGTCGTTCGTGTGCTCTCTCGTCCAGTCTGTCCTCCTGTTCAAATTAATAATGCTCCTGTCTACAGGGTTCGTCGCATCCTTGACACGCGTCGCCGGGGTCGTTGTCACCAGTACTTAGTTGATTGGGAGGGGTATGGGCTGGAGGATAGAAGCTGGGTTCCCTCCTGGGACGTCTTGGACCCTTCGCTCATTGATGATTTCCTCTGTTCTCGCCAGTCCCAGGTGGCGCTCGTTGAGGGAGGGGGTAATGTCATGATCTGGGTTCCTCCCTTATGTCTCCCTCTTGTGGTCATCCTACGCACTAATTCACTACACCATCTCTTAACTTCATTAGTCTCAGCTGTTCCCAGTTACATTTATCTCCACCCTATACTCTCACCTGTTCCCCCTTTTCCACTGATTCTTCCTGCTATTTCTTCTCTGCCCCTTTGTCAGTTTATTCCTAGCCATCAATGCCGGAGACGCATCTCTTACCTGTCGAGTCAAGTCTTGTCTTGTCTTGTCCTGTCCTATGGGATTCATCTGGAAGCCTTTCCCTTTCACGCTCCTTACTCTGCTCTACCAATTCAGACGCTGTGGTCCTGAACGGACGCGATATCCAGCCTACGGTACCCTCTCTCTCTGCGGTCTTCGCCTCTCACTGCATTCTCCACTGGGATCTTTTACTTCGCCTGGAGCAGCTGCCACACATCCCGTATCCCAGTAATTCGTTTTTTGCCACTTTCAGTTTATGCTCAGGGTCTACAAGCGAAGAGATCTTTTTGACTGTTTCCTCAGTTTTTGGAGAGGATTTTTGTTCCTCATTGAGTCAATGATTGTTTCTAATTTTCATTAAAGACAGTGTGATTGAGAATCTCACCTTTTGGACCTCTATCCCTCACCACAAAAAATCCATCAGAATAACAGTATTTTTGTTATGAAAGCATTTAAACAAGGTCAAAAACAGCTGCTAAATTCATAAGAAAAGAAGGAAATTTGTCATAAGAACTGCGAGGGAAATAGACAAAAAATAACTTAGATAAAGCAGATATTTAAAAGCTTTATTTCAGTACATGCACAGGTTCCCTCAAACCTAAACAACACAAGTTGTGATGGAAGCCTATCTCAGCGGGCGCTAAACATGCTGCAAATCACTGAGTTAGCAATGCGAGGGACTCATCTGTCATTCGATTCCTGACCTGGTGCGGAAAATATTAATAGCTCTGGCACGGTGGCAGGACAATTTAGTTTTCTGAGAGAGGGAAGCGAGACGGATGGATTTAATTTAATCTACCTCAGCCAGTGTTGTGTAACATGACAAATGGTCAGTCACCGTCTGCCACTACAAACTCAATGAACAGGTGTTTTCTGCAGTCTTCTGGAGGTGATAGGGCTCTAACAAAACCCAGAGGAGCAACGCAAAACTGACTAACTGCTATGTTGTTAGAAAAGATATAAGGTGCCATTGGATAATGTTAACTATGGAGTGGATGATCAAATGCACGATTTTAATGAGCTGGCTATTTAGATTTTCAAGAACAATGAAGAACAAGGCATGTGATAAGAGTCTGGATCTTCTTTAGCTCCTCTTTTAACCCTCCCATTACATTCAGACCTGGCCCTGGAAGAACTACATAAAAATATTGAAAAGCATTTTAATTCTTGAATAAGTCTTTTTTTTTCAAATGGATTAAGATGAAAATATGCATCATTTATTTGAGTGTAATTTTTGTGCATTTTCAAAAACAATTTTACACCTATTTTTGTCTCCTTATTTTTCTCAAGATTTGTTTTTGTTAAATTTGTCTCAAAAGGGTATTTCCCATATCTCACAAACACATTTAGCACTGCATTTTGATAGTAAATATGGATTTACAAAGAGACAAAATATGAAAGTGGGTAATTTTTACTGCCACCTATTGATGAACCACTGCAGCAGAAAACACTGATCATTGTTTTTAACATGAAATTTAAAGTTTGTGCAAGTAAAATAAATATATTTCATTTGAAAACATTCCAGAGTAATATTTGTGTTTTGTTAGAAAAAGAATATGTAGGTTTCATAAATCTAGATTTTTCTTGCAGTCATGAGCTCAAAGTGGTTTGATTAAATCCAGTTGATATAATTCTTATATGTTCCGTTTAATGTAAAATACAATTTCTCAAGAATATTTGGGAGAAAATAAAATCAATTATAATTTCTTGCATCACAGGGTGATGCTGTAATTTTGCTGTAGTTAGTAAAAGGGGTTGCACTTTATTTTGCAGTACAAGTACTTACATGTACTTATAGTGTACTTACAGTGTATTTATCTAAGAAAGTTCTGGTAACACAAGGTAACTACATGGGTTAGGGTTAGGTTTAGGGGTAGGTTCAGGGGAAGTACCTAGTTATTACATAGTTATTGTAATTACTATAATAAATACATAGTAGCCTATGTACACAAGGAACATGACTATACAATTAAGTGCTACCATAAAAGCGGTACAGTAATAACATGGTAATAACACTGTAATATCCAAAACGTTTTTGCACAATCATTTATTAATGATAAGTTGTTCATCAGATATAAGATGAATGTTTTATAAAGATAAAGATGACCCAAAAATGCAAGTTGTCTGCTGTTTTTGAATAAAAGAGAAAGTGAGAGACATTAGACCCAAAGAAAGGCAATGACGTGCACACAAACAGCGTGGATGTGATGGCTGCGTGCACACAGAGATCAGTCTGAACCCTCACCTCTCACTCAGTCTACCATTCAGAGTCAAAGAAAGAAGTCGACTCCTCTGAAGAAGGGCCTTCTCGCTCCTCTTCTGTCTTTCCAGACGTTAAAGTCCTGCTTGTTTCCCAGGCAACATACAGTGATTATGCTTTCACAAGTTTCTATTTAGATGCTGTTTGGTGATGTTGCTGTACATCTGAAATCGGCCTTCTGAGGAACGATTTATGTGAAACCGCATTCAAAATAAAACAAAGCTACTTAGCTCTGTAGGCTATCAAACGATGGCTGCTCAGTGAAAACATCTGATCAATATGTTGTTATTTTCAAAAGGTCAGAGTGACCAGGTGAATGAATCTGATAGAGAGAAAGGTCAGTGCTCTTCCGCTTCTCTCTCTGTCATACTGCTGGAGGTGTTTTGTGTCATGTGATCATGACTGATTCCTGCAGCCATCTGCAAGCTTTCCTGCTTCACTCAACTGCCCAAGGGCTTTCTAATGTGAGCTTAATAAAAAAATGATGAATGAAAATAAAAAATAAATAAATAAATACAATTTACTTAAATGAGTCTACCTGAAGTCTACTTTATGGCGATTAAGAACTTATAATTCCTGGGACCAAGGCATATGCCTTTGTCCTTTGTTCCTCTTACAGGAAAAATAATGTTGCTAGATATATTTCTCATGTCTGTGCGTCAAGTATTCACTGAGATTTGGTTAATTTTTATGCAATGTTCCAATTCAATAAGACAGAGAAAGCAGAAAGCAAATCGAAGAACAACAATTAGTTGACATTGTAAATGTGCACACAAATAAAGGTGGGACCCTTTATAGTTTCAAATGATGTATTACTCTTATCTGTATCAGAAACAATCATGGCACATTTAGTTTCCACTGTTATCAGGGAAAACGACATTTAGTTCCCCCCAAAATTGTATTAAAAAAAAAAAAAAGAAAACAATTTATTGCCTTATGTAAATTATTTTACACACTTCATAATTTTCGTAGCTTCATAATGGTAATAAAATGTACATCAAAGGTGAAGAACCCATAATTATAGACAATTAATCAGAAAACTGAATACTGTCCCTCTACTGCTTTTCTCAGTATATAATAAAATTAACAATAAACAATTAAAAAGATTCTCAGTGATATGACCTGTTGACTAGACAGATTTTTAGCTTGGTGAACTATCCCTTTAAGACATTAACTGATGGACTGGAGTGCTGTGGATTACTTGTGGATTATTGTAATGTTTTTATCAGATGTTTAGACTCTCATTCTGACGGCACCCATTCACTGCCGAACATCCATTGATGAGCAAATGATGCAATGCTACATTTCTCCAAATCTGATAAAGGAACAAATTCCTCTCGGATGCCCTTAGCGTCAACACATTTTCAGCATTTTTATTTTTGTGTAAACTATTCTTTTAATAAATAGTATTCATTAATTATTATTTTATTATTACTAACTAAAGATTAATTTTCTCTTTGAATTCTCACGCTAATGGATTGTTCAACAGAATTCCTGCAAATAGCCCTGATTTTTCAATCTCCTTAAACAAAAACAGAAGAGCCCAAACAGCACAGATGACTGTCTCTCCGCTGTAAATCGCAGGTGTGTGAGTGCAGTCAAACACACTCAATTTTTTTCTTTTATTATAGGTCCGCTAATATTTCCAAGATTTCTTTATGGTGTAATACTCCACAGGTTAACTGTTGAACACTAGACGCTGCTGCTTGTACCTCTTCTTCCCTGTTAAAAGATGGGGTGATAAAGGCATTGTTCGTTTTTCTGATCTTTTCATTGATAATTATTTTGCTACTTTCAACGACCTTATGTTTAAATATAATTTACATACAACAGGCTTATTCAGGGATTTTTAACTTCGTAATTTTGCATGAACTCACATCTCTAGTTTCCCCCAGCTGCCAGAACAATAATTGCTTGAGAACTCTTTGTTAGCCCCTACAAATGGAAACCTTTTCTCTTCCATCTATTTCATGTTGCTTTCATCTAGAACTTCATCTCTCTCCTGTTTAAAGTCAACATGGGAGAAAGAGTTTGAGGTCAGCTTTTCTGAAAAGCTTTGGTCCGAGGCTCTTATCAGAGTTAATTCTACCTCTGCATGTGTCCGGTTAAGATTGATTCAGTTAAAAGTATCGCACCAAACTCACTTTACTAAAGCTAGACTCCACAAATTGTTCCCAGAAACAGATGATTCTTGTATTAGATGCTCCTTCTCTCCAGCTGACCATGTACTTACGTTTTTCAGTTGCCATAAATTCCTTTTTTGACTTTCTTTCAAGGGTTTTACATATTTCTTTCTCTATGTGTCTCTTTTTTCTTCTCTTCTCACTAAACAACATACAGATGTTATTGCTTTTGCATCCCTGGTTGCTAGAAGAAGCATTTTGCTACACTGGAAGTGTCCAACCCCACCCCAGCTACCTCTTGGTTAAAAGATCTTATGTCATGAAAAACTGAAGTACACGTCAACTGATAAATTTGACAAAACTTGGAACCCCATTGTGAATTTCTTTGATTCTCTGACTAGTATGTTCAGTGTGTGAGCATGTTTGTATCTATGCACAGGACAGTATGGTTATTTGTTAGCATGCATGTAGGCATACTTATGTATGCATGGTTATATGTTTTGCATGTATGCACTTTTGTCTATTTTTATTGTTATTGTATGCATTTTAAATATTATTATATACATGTATTATTATTATTATTATTATTATTATTATTATTATTATTAATATTGCAGTTTCTTGTTAATCCTCCTGAGGGTTTATGGGTGGGGGGAGGTTATGTATTGTTCGTGTAGTTCTTTTCTGAATGAACCTTTTTTTTTCTCTTTACCTGTACTGTTTTGTTTATCATTCAGAGTCAAATGTGGGGACAAGATAAAAGAATGTGCAGACAATGTTCCCTTTACTGTACTGTGCCATGTTTTTTTTTGTCTGTGTAATAAAGCATGAAAAAAAAGTGTGATTTACAATCGCTCTGTTGTTCCTACTGTTATTGTAATACGAGGACACATGCATGATTTACCAACATAATATCTGGAGCAGCGGTGTACGGTAATGAAGCGGAGCTGCATATGGAGTGAGAATGTGAGTGAGATGGGCTCATTAGCAGACAGCCTCCTCGTGCACTAAACAATCAATGAACCACCTTTACAGTCATGCACATCACATGTGTTGAGTTTGAGACTATAAAGTCATTAAAAAGATTGCACTGCTTTGAAACGATTTTCAGTCTTCATGGCATATAAGCACAAGAAGACATTATTTGACATTGTAAGCAAAATGTCTTATTTATTTTCTGTTGGGTCTCTGATTATCGATGTTATAGATCCTCAGGAGAAAGCCTTCAGAAAGGGATTCATCAATTGGTCAGAAAATTGCCCAACTTAGTCATTAATTGCCCAGAATTTTTTTTAACAAAATTGTATTTAAAATTTATAACCAGTGAATAGATCATGCAAATATACACACATTAATATTTCCATTAAGCATTGTTCATTTTGATACATTGCTGTATTTCTAGTTTCTAGAAAAATTTTGCAATTAGATTGCTAGAAATAATTAAAACACTCAAATATGTATTCAAATATGTATTAGTCTGTCCATACAAATAATTGAAATATAAAGAAGAAACAAAGCTTTGTGTTCTTTCCCTTGAAGACAGTATGATGGTGAGGTTTTGCCAGTACAGTAGAGTTCGGATGAGCAACAGGGGACAGCTCATGTTTGTACATGCTATCCCCTTGACCTTGTGTTTGATTTCTAATTGTTGTTAGTTATGCGTGTTCTGTGAAAAGAAGCCTTCGGCGCTGAATGGATGTCAGTGGAGTCGGTCAGTGAAGATGATGGATGTTTAGCCCTTCATCGCCTTCATGACTCTGAATGAAGCCAAACCAGCATGAAATCTTAAGACATGTTCCTGATTGTTATTCACAATTTATCTGTGCATATTATTCCAAGGCAAACAAATGCTTGTTTTGGAAATCTTTGATCAAAATTGGGCTAATAACTTGCTCCCCTGTCCAATGTACATTTATGAAGACAGTAGACTTATTTTAAGATGCAGTCATATAGCAATATATATGCCACTGCTTGGAAGCGTCAATTATTCCTTTTTTATTTTATTTTAAATAGTACTTTTTAAAAAGGCATTTTTAACTGTTTACTGCTAAAGCTTTTGAGTGTGAGAGTAAGGATGCACAATTTAACTCATTACAAAGTGCCTGGTTAAGGCACAGTTATTTAATATATAGTATAAAAAACACATCTTAATACCAGGTGGAGACAGAGATTCTCACACTCGATTTCTGAGATATTGCATACGATAGTTGGGAGACTCCTGGAATGTCAGGGAGAGGTGGGATTTCTGTTTCCCTCAGATCAAATATGGAATGTTATTAGGAGGCATGTGAGATCCAGTGACATTTGATGTCATAGCTGCAATGTAAGCAATCTAGGCTTTAAAGGCTAAATGACCTGAGAGCTTAAGTGGTGGGCCAGATTTTCAGTGAATAACAATGCATACATATATATATATATATATATATATATATATATATTCTCCCCATGTGCTCTTTTTGACCTAGTTTTCCCTTGTTTTTTATTGTGTTTATTGATCTCAGGTGTGTCTCGTTACTTCCCTCGTTAAGTTGAGTATTTAGAGTGTGTTTTGCCCCTTTTACCCTGTCTGCTGTTAAATGTCTATTCTAAGTGTTACTGTCATACCATGTCTGATTTATGACAGATAGATTATTTTTTTCTTTTTAATACAAGGTATATCTATTATTTCACAGAAAATACTGATGTGGTGTAAAAATGTGCTTATAGATTGTTAGTTCATTAAAATTAAACTTATGACGTCATAGTGCAATGAAAGACCGCCTCTGCTGAAAATCAACACCTACTTCTACATCACTGCCTCTTTAGCTCCACCCCCTTTTATTATTATTATTATTATTATTATTATTATTATTATTATTTTTGTCTGTGTGTGAAGCCCCACCTATAAAAACAGAGTGTCAAAAACTAGGGAAAATAGGCTCATTACTTCTTAATTATGATGTTTTATGTACACTTGAACATCGTTTAAGTTGTATTTTCTAAAATACACATAAACAAGAAAAACGTTATTATTTTGATTATAATTATTATTAACTCGACGGTTTGACTTAATTATGAGAAAAGTAGCAAATTTTTGTAGCTGGGGTAAAGTTAAACTTCGAAAGTTTGGAACTGGTTGACATGTGAAGCTAGATGTCGACCTTATGCAAGTAACTTTAGCGCGATACGTGCAAGGATATTAAAAAGCATCGTTTACATACAGCAAATAGAGAGAGAGAAAAAAAATACATCGCGAAACTGCAAATTCAAAAGTCTGGATTTTGTAATCACACCCCTAAATTGGCGATTTACAGCTCAAAAACACACTTTTCTGCGATGAAATTAGCCAATAAGCACTATAACAAAATTACGAGCTGCATTTGTTTTGAAGCCTCTTTACAAACTGAGGAACGAGAGACAATTATTTTCCGTGGTAATCAAGCTCATCTG
The DNA here is from genome assembly GCF_023724105.1 of Carassius gibelio. Taxonomy (NCBI): domain Eukaryota; kingdom Metazoa; phylum Chordata; class Actinopteri; order Cypriniformes; family Cyprinidae; genus Carassius; species Carassius gibelio. The sequence goes on along the minus strand of NC_068383.1, from coordinate 26,432,341 downwards.
AACTAGTCTGGATCCCTGCGAATCCGAGCAGGGTAAACTAACCGGAGTCGGGTGGAGGAATTCTCCATGGTGCTGAAAGTGCACTACTTCATCCACACTTCTGAGGGAGGGAGAGGGGCCAGCAGCCACACCCGCTTCTGCTTATTGGGCATCTTTCCGAGGAACGTCACATGCAAACGAGCCTCACGTTTATGCCGATGAATTATAGATTAAAGGGAGGCTGAAAATGCAGATTCGGTCCAACACACAAACACGGAATCGATCGACGCACGGTCCGAATTCGCGCGCCTCATCCACCGATGACTGAGGAGATGCGTCCTGACGAGCCCTGCTGAAGAGCTCCAGCGTTCACAGTGACCTCCGGTAGACAGCGTTCACTCACAAACAGCACGGCGAAGACAGAAAACAGCACGATGCTTGGATTCTGTAGAGATGGGACAGCGGTGGCTCTCGTCCTGCTCAATGCACTGGTGCTCATAGCTGCTGCAGACGAGGAGGTCATCTTTACCGAGCATTTTCTGGTCCAGTTGCACGAGGGGACGAATGAAGATGCTCATCAACTTGCCCGGGAGCATGGCTTTGGGAGCACAAGGAAGGTAAGTAGAAGTATGCACAGCAGAACGCCTTCAAAACTGCCACTTTGATGAATGCATGTTTGTTTCAGACTTTTACGATAAAGCAATCACATATATATCAATCATATCAATCTGAGTACAAGGTGTTCTTGTGTACAACTCAAACAAAGCAACTGGAATGAAGTGCCACATTCATTCAGCAAAATAATAGCTCAGAAGTTGGTGAATACAGTTGCTCATGTTACCCTATGTCAGTTTACAAAGTCAACTGTACAAGGTCAGATAAATCATTAGGCTTTCCATGAGAAAATCTCAAAGGAAAGTGCACATGATTCCTGCTGGGACTGACAAATCCTACAGGGATAAATAAGAACACGTAATAAATAAATAAATAAATCCTTATTATTATAATAATACTTGTGAAAACAGGAATGACAGTTTATCCAGTGGGATTTTTGCTCATATTTGACGTGATAAGAATCCATTGGATTGGTTATGATTTCAATAGAAAGCCTGCATCATTTGACTAGTGTGAAACTAGGAGATTGGAGATCTACAGACATTCAGGTAATCATGAAAACAGCATCATCAGATTGTGGATTTTTAAAAGTCAAATGAATCCCAGATTCTTGTTCGGAGTACAATAGAAATATTCAAATTAAAAACAAAACCCCCTCAGAATTGCAGAAAATAGCATGGCTTATGCTACTGTTATTCTTTTCAGTTGCATAAGTGCTATGAGCAGTAAGAAAATGACTGAGAATGACTCTAGTAAATATATTTTTCATCTGACATCGCCGTATTTATTCATACCATCTCCACGAAGGGCTGTTTATCACCGAACAGAAGACTTGATTAGCCTGACAAATCAGCCTTGTCAAATGTCAAAGCATGGCTGCTCCAGCTCTCGCTGAAGGGGAACAGAGCTGCTTCATGTGTGGCCAACACCTGACTGAATATCATGTGTGTGGCTTATTGACTTTTTATTTTTTTTATTGTTTTTGGGAGGGATTTTGTCCTCGTAATTCACACACACTTTGTCCGAGCCAGTACATGCTCTCTGTGAATGATGTAATTGTCTGCTTTCTTTACTCAAGAAAGGCTCACCTTAATAAACACTGAACTGAGACGGAGCCTCTGGTCGTTTTCCTGGAGAGTCTGCAGCTCTTCACTTACTTGACTTCAGTTCCTCCATCAGAATTGACTATCAGTGCTTCTTTTTCTTTTCATGAACATGGCAAGTCTCATAGAACAGGAAATGGCTTTGTCCCCCTGAAGTAGGGGAACGAGTAGAACAAATAAAAATAATTAAAATTCATTACTCCAAAAGGTTAATTAAATATTATATTTAATTAAAACTACAGAGTTATAGTTTAAACTACAGCAAGACAGAGGTCTTACAGATTTGGAACGACACAAGGGTGAGTAATTAATGACAGAATTTAGGTGAACTAACCCTTCAACATTATCAGTTATATTTGGGGAAAACATTCCATAATCACATTCCACACATTTTAAGAGTCGAACCTCTGCTGCTCTTCTAATCGAGGTGCATTTAATTGCAGCTACCTTTTGGCGAAGGACTATTTCATTTCTACCCAGGGGAAATCCCTAAATCCAGGAGGAAACGCAGCCTTCAGCAGCACCGGCGCCTGGCGAAGGATCACCGGGTAAGACCAGAAACTCACCGTGTGTTTGTTCCCATAGAAACTAGCCCTGGCACTGGAAAACAATGGCCGATCTGATGCCAGAGCCATTGTCTGTAGAAGTTAAAGGCTAACATGTCAGTCACCGGATGACTCTGTTTTGGCTCGTACCTTGCCTTGATGCTTGAGTGGTATTTTATCAGGTATTATGACATCACGCAGTTTGACTGAGGTGACATTGTGAAAAATCTTAGTTGCTGATGGTGCTCTAGGTGCGCTAAAATATAGAATATAGTAACAGAGACGTATTTGTCTTTATGTTATGATGTGAACGGCTGAACAAAAAGTGTGCAGACTCCATCCAATAAGTGCTGGTTATTTCACAGACACAAAAAGTGAAATATTCAGTATTGTGCTAGCTGCACAAAACATCATGGGTTCAATCCCAGGGAACACACATGCTGATAAAAAAGCCTGAATGCACTGTAAGTTGTTCTGGATAAAAGTATCTGATAAATGTAAATGTCACCCATTTAAACACAGTTTTGGTTTCCAATCTGTCTGGAGCTACTATTTGGCTGGAGAGCTATTTGTTCATAAAAATAAATGAACCATGTTTTTTTTTGTTGAGACAGAACATGGGAAGATTTCAGTCTGTAAGATTTAAGGCTAGAATCAACCTCCACTATCCTGTGAGCGGCTACAGCACTGATTTGCACTCACATGAGAGGATCTGTTCACTTTCAGCACTTTTAATAACGAAACAGCTATTAATGTTCAACTGTGGTTTTCAATCGGGCTTGAAGAGTTGAATTATTTATTAGTCTGCTCATCAGGGCTGAGTGTGTTAACTCATCCATTCACATTAAATGGGGGAAAAAAGGCATTATCAAAAGTTTTGGATGAAATCAAGCACCACCTCCAACCACCTGACCAATGGCCTCTCTTAAATATCCACTGATGTCCTGATGGGTAAAATCAAGTCTGACCCAGCATTTTCTCCTGATTGATTATCATCTCCCAAAATAAATCACACGATGACCGCGAGATGTCATAAAATCAGTGTTACACAAGAAAGAAAATTGTCTCCACTAACTAATGCCCCTGAATTTATACATGCATTCACTCTAATGCAAAAGAAATCCCATTATTCCATCTATTGCACAGATGATGTCTGATAACTTCCCTAATCTGAGTTTGGATTCAATTAAAGGCTGTTCCAACAACCAGGGTAATAAATTCAGAAGTGACAGACCTATCACATTCAATCCATGCATCATCTTGACAAACGATGCGCGCGTCTCATTAACAGACTGTGATGTGCTTTAGCTCAGCGGTTCTCACTGATGGGCCGAAACCTTAAAATGGATATCAGCTCATGGACAGCAGGAAGATGCTTTTGCAAATGCAAATAATAGAAAAGTATGACTAACTGTGTGTCCAATCAAACAAACAACAACAAATGACTCAAACACTCAGACAGACTCAGCCATGAACACAACCACAGAATGTAAAGGAAAATACGACCCAAACTTTTTTCAAAATATATTCAGATACAATAGGAATTAACACTTTTGTTGGTTTGTGCATTGACCAAAGAGATGTTCAGAAAGCGAAACAGACAGCTTTGTTTCATTGATTTTGTATATTGTAGAGCCTATGCATTTAATTGTAAAATAATTACTGACAACATTAAGGACATTTTTGTTTAACTTCGAACAATGCTGGATCGCCACCTAATGACCAATCAGGAAATCAGAAACCTGGAGAAGTAGAAACAGTGCTTTAGCCGTCTGTGTTGGGTTTACCTCAACAGTGTGACAGCTTTAGGAGCTCATTCACATTCACACAAAGAGCCTTCGGTTTGACCCTGGAAGGCCCTTCAGTATCAGTGCTTACAGATGAAGGGGAGGTTTCTCCATCACTACAATCATCTCAGCTCAAGTGTTGTCTCAGAGCGCAGTGTATTGATCTGTTTCTTGTTTTTGTGCTCTGCTCATTCACACACTCCTCTCTGGCTCTTTACACTGAGACTCTGCTGATGTTTGCTTTGCTCTTCATTTGGACAGTCTCTCCCTTTCTGTCCAGGTTAGATGTTACATAACAGCGTTCTTCGTTATGCTGCTGAATGTCTCTCTGAAGTCAACATGACTGTCTATGATCTGTTTTCCTTTAGGATATCTGAATCAAGTGATGATGAGGATAACGCAGATGTGCACTACTGATCTGTACTGATCTTTAAGACCAGGAATGTGTGTTGAGGGTCATAACATTCACTTTGCCCTCATTTAGAAGTAAGCCATTGGTTTATAGGCAGAGTGTATGTAAAAGGCTGGGCAGGGCTAAGCCTTCTCCTGGCCATGGGGTCTGAAACTAATGGGGGATTTGGACAAAAAATGTCATCAAATTGGACAAATATGACCCTGTACAATTAAACTAAACCTATTAAGGATGAAACTGAAAAGTGTTGATTGCGGGATTACATTTAGATCTGCTAGTGATGCATCAAATTTCTTTTTACTTGTTTTTGCAGTGTTGCACATTATAACCAATTATTGTGCTATTGACTTTTTGTGACTTTATACTAGGTTTGAGTTGGTCTGTGGCGCAGTCTATTTTCAGCTAAACGACTTGGCGCTGGACGGGAAAATGCGAACGTCGCTGGACTGAAACTAGCAAACACACCTGCGCTGCGCTAGTGTATGATAGGGCCCACAAAGTTTTTATTAAATTATGTTATATACAAATTCATTATTATTAAAAATATTTTATGATTTGACACCCATATCTGGTACTTATGTTAGCCTGTTTCCACCAATGAATAAAAAAAGTAAAAGTGTAGTTGCTTTTTTCCCCTTGCAATTGTGAGTTTACGCCTCACAGTTCTGACTTTCTTTCTCAGAATTTCATGGATGGTCTGACTAATTCTGACTTTTTCTCGCAATTGCAAGTTTTACAGTCAGAACTATTATAAACTTGCAATTGTAAGATTGTTTTCCCCTCAGAACTGATGGACTGATTAATCATGCTAGTGACATGCTAAACATGTTAGAAACATGCTAGTAACTTTGCAAATCATGTTAGCAACATGGTAGTAACTTGCTAATCATGCTAACAACATGCTAATAATTTGCTAATCATGCTAGTGATATGCTAATCATGCGAATCGTGCAATCATATTAACAACATGATAGTAGCTTGCCAATCATGCTTGTGACATGCAAGTACAGTAACTTGCTTATCATGCTAAAAACAATGCTAGCAACATGCAAGACATTGTGGACTTACTGTTGCTATCTTGGAAATGCTTGTATTTTCTTTATGGAATGCAAATCTGGTACTTGTTTTTCTATCGTATTTATTTAACTTTTATTATTATTCTTATTTAAATTTGCCTTGGGTGAAACATAACAACATGAAAATCTGGCTGCAAAAGAAAGGGAAGGTACTCATAGTCATGTACATATGAAGAGTAGGGTGCCATTTTGAGAAGCAGCATAATCTGAGTCATGAGTGTGTGAGATGTGAGTATATAAGACGGGCTGTTCTGAGTGCCATCCCACTGGAAACACCAGCACATCCAGAGCACATAGGGTTAACCAGCATATGTCTGAATGTGTCTCTGCTGTTCTGCTCTCTCAATCAAGAAACATCAGAAATCAGTGTTAAAATGAGATTTTTTTTTGGGCTCACGGATGGTAAAACACAATGCGACTGATTGCAAAATTGGTAAATGAAAGGTAATGTGTACTTCAGTACTGATATACAGTAGTGTAGAAATTGTTCTGCAAAATTGTGAATCTTAACGATAGAGATAACCAACCAATAAACCCATGAAGCCAATTTAATCCAGAGAACAGCACTTGTACCTGTCACTTTCCCTCCTTTCAGCTCAAACTCTTACAACTCAATTATCATGTCCTTGAATCCTTGCAGAGCTGGATTTCCTTCTTTTGCACAAAGAAGCACATGCTCTAAATTGGACAGACGTTTGCTCAATGACCAAAATCTCATATCACAGTGTGAGTCATTTTTTATCACTGTAATATCATGATATATATTTCTCCAAGATATCTGAGGAAAGCTGGTTTATACCACGGTAATTAAAAATGGTTACTTGAAATATACAACCAAAGCACAAGCGTTAACAATACCTTACAACTGAAGAGTGCAAGACATGAACATAAATACACAGAGAAACAAGGGTAATTAATGATACACCTGAACACCTAACCAATCTGAAACCATGCCAACAAACTCTACTATGAGAACAGTGCAAACTGACCAAACTACTAATACCATGTTGCTAACATGATTTGCAAAATTACTAGCATGTTGTTAGCATGACTAGCAAGCTACTAGCATGTTGCTAGCATGTTTGTAGCATGATTCGCGTGTCACTAGCATGATTAACAAGTCCAATTATGAGGAGAAAAAAAATACTGTATAACTTGCAATTGAGAGAACAGGTCAGAATTAGTCCGAATTCTGAGAAAAAAGTCAGAACTGTGAGATGTAAACTCACTTTTTTTTCCATTGGAGGAAAAAGGCTAACATAAGTACCAGATATGGTTGTCATGTTACAAAATATTTTTTATATATTAATTAATTTGTATATTACGTGATCATAATTTAATAAAAAAAGCGAGCAAAGAATATTTACATTATCAAAGAACATGAATGACTTCAGTCTAGTGTGAGTTTAAAGGGGAGGACTAAAGTCATTTCATGCATTCTGAGTTATTTACACTGTTAAATAGTTGGATTCTCATGCTAAACATGGCCAAAGTTTAAATGAAATGATTTTATGACTGTGCCGAATAGTCCTTAAGGAAACTTTTTTTTTTTCAAGTATGGCCTTGTATGACATCATAAAGGGCGAAATTCCTTGTAATAACTAGATTCAGAAATCCTAAAGGAAAAGAGATCGTAGACAGTCATGTCGACTTCAGAGAGACATTCAGCAGCATAATGAAGAACGCTGTTATGTAACATCTAACCTGGACAGAAAGGGAGAGACTGTCCAAATGAAGAGCAAAGCAAAGATCAGCAGAGTCTCAGTGTAAAGAGCCAGAGAGGAGTGTGTGAATGAGCGGAGCACAAAAACAAGAAACAGATCAATACACTGCGCTCTGTGACAACACTTGAGCTGAGATGATTGTAGTGATGGAGAAACCTCCTGTAACAAACTTTCATAGATTTGGAAGAAGGAGGCAGGAACCAGGCTTAGATGGAGGAATGTCTGAATGTCTGATGTTCTCTGATAACATCAAGGGTGGACGAAGAGCAGGCGTAGGAGTCAGGACGAGGGGTCGAGGTGGAAGGGAGCACTCAGAGGCCGAAGGCAGAGCTCAGCAGACCAGAGGTGTTAACACAAACTGAGAGGAGGCTGATGGTATACAGAGATGAGTGCAGGAGGGGTTGAGGGCTGAAGGGGAGACTGAAGGACAATGCCAAAACCATGGTGTTGAGTCCCGTGAAAAATAACGAACAAAACAGTCCTCCGGGAAGTCTGACTGATGGGTGAAGTCAAGGAATTCTTTCAAGATTGGAGATGAGCTACACCTGCGCCCCACCACCTGTCTCGAGTCCCACGTAGGAGATGGAGGGATATAAAACTGGAGCGACGACCGTGGGACTCGAGACAGGTGGTGGGTCACAGGTGCAGCTCATCTCCAATCACTACACCTGGCCTCACTCCTCGTGCCCACGTCTCTCGGCCCCGCCCCACTCGTCACAATTATTTAAAAAGTGCTTCCATACCCTCATACTACATGAGGACTCTCACGGTCATGGATTGTGCCGCAGCTCATACACCTGGACACATGGGGTCCCCTCAGGCTGGTGTTAGGCTCAATCCCTTCTCCTGATGTTGGCTCCAACATCGTGGCTGAGGTGCCCTTTCTGCTTGAGGCTCATGCAGTCGCTCCTTGCAGTGGGGCAGTGCTTGGCACTGGGTTGAAGTGGGGCTTGCGTTGTTGTCTGCTGGTGAACATATCAGGTGAACAGCAGGGATGTCCAAGATGAAAACAAAGTAAAAAAAAAAAAAAAAAAAGCACACAAAAGAAAAGAAAAAGTCTTCACCGCTAACCACTTTCTAGGTTGGGTATTATGTCACAGCTCTGTTTGCACAAAGCATCTGTGTGACGAGGAAGACGTTAGGTAATCCAAGCAGTCTTTAATAGTACACAGGTAAATTCAGATACAGAGTGACAACCAAAGCACAAGCATTAACAATACACAACATATGAAGAGAGCAAGACATGAACTTAAATACACTGAGAAAACAAGGGTTATTAATGATACACACCTGAACAAAATGACAACCAATCTGAAACCATGCCAACAAACTCAACTGTGGGAACAGTGCAAACTGAAAACAGTCCAAGCACTGCGGAGTGTGACAGTCGCCCAGATTACTGTACTGTGTTTGTAGTTTGGGTTATTACTTTAAATAATCTATATTAAGATATGACATACATTCAGCATAATCTTAAATCATATTTATCAGTAATGTATTAGAAATAACTTTCTATCGCTCATAATTGTTTTACCACATGGTTCTGTATTTGAGAGGTTCTTTCCAATTTGTTTTGATATTTAAAACTAGTTTTCTATTTTTCCCAGTATGCTTTATGTATCTAAGCATGACCCTTACTTGCAGATACATCAGTTATAAGAGACAAGCTGACTGAATGACTGAATCTGAGAGACTGAATGAGTATTGCATCTGTTGATTGACTCTCACACTGGATCAATGGGGTCAAATAGTTCTGACCTCTCCTGCGTCTCCTGCTGCTGCCGTTTATTTGCACGACTAAGACTTATGTATGATCTCACAGTCAGCTTTGTGTATTCGTTGTTAGGGTTTTGGTTTTATTAATGATATTTGAATGGATGTAAAGGTCCGAAGTAAAAACAATAATTTGCCACATATTGTGCTCAATAAACAGATTTATTCCAACATGAGTTTGGACATGCACACATTTTTTTTGCTATAAAACATTATTTTATTACACATCAGTTATGAGTATAGAAGAAAATTAAAACATGTTTTATCATTTTGCTAGAAGCATGTAAGTTATCAAAAAAATCCCACGGACAGGTTACTGCTGACTGGATACAACATTCGGTAAGGCAAATGCACAAATCATCATGTTATTATCTGTTAGAAATATTACCAATGCAATCAAGAACAGTAGCATTTAACACTAGTACACAGATCTGTAGGTCACAGAATGAAATTAAATATGCAAACACTAGCTATCAGTGTTTTGAGCATGAAAATGTTCTCTAATTAGTTTGTCTTGGAGATGCAACTAAGATCAAAATCTATATTAACAATCAAAATGGCTGTGAAAATAAAGATGAATAAATCAAGTGCAGACTTTGATCTGTCATCTGTGGCGAGCGCACATGCTAATGTGTGAGTGTCAGTGGGGTTTTCTTTGTATGTGAGCAATGGCTGACGTCATGTTTTACAGTGGTGGGCTTCAGTGGCTTCTGCTGCAGCTGAGGTGAAAGGTCACGCTGTGAAGCTGCTTTAAAGGACAACCGTCCAGCCATGAGTAATCCTGCACTCTGAGCCTCTACAGGCTGTGAATATTGTGCTGTGCTCGCCTGATGAGACTTCATGGCTGATCACCAGCAGATGTTGTGTTTTGGATCCTGGTCTTCCCAACCGGCTTTCCAACTAGCTTGGGGTCTATATAGGGACTCTACTTAATGAATTTTCTCAATACAAGGAAAGAAAAAACACATTGTTTTTTTCATGTACTGGTCAGTTTTGAGATTGTGGGCTATTTGGCTTTTCATAAAGTGTTGTCAGCCTGGTGGAATGAAAGCATCCAAAATACACTTTTAAGTGTTTATTTTACTGCACTTCTATTGGTGTCTGTAGATTTCAGATACAATACACTTCCCCTCCATTTCAGCAGCGCAGACATTCATATACTATATTCAGAAGGCTTTTATTGAGGGGTTTGTTCACATTATATTTGTCTGGTTATATATAACATTTTATTCAAATGTGTGCTTATTTAATAAGATAATACCTCATTTGCAAATCTAAACATAAACAAATATTAATAAAAAAACTTGGAATACAAAATGTTTGCAATTTGTATAGTATATAGTCAACTAGATAAATATGGTGATATCCATTAGTTATAACTGCCTTATTAAACAAACAAACAAAAAGCACAAAGACATGCGGTCTTATAACTGCACTTTGGTGCATGCTAGCTTATTTCTTGGTACACAATTTGTTGAATGAAATGTGAAATTCAAGTAAAGAAGTGTGAGCCTGGAAGGCTGAAATCCAATGAAAGTCATCTTTGCTTTGTTTTCCAGGTGAAAAATGTGTTTCCTCAGGAGGGTTTTGGCCGTCAAAAGAGGGGCTACAGAGAAATCAGTAACTTTGATGTCAATATGAGTGACCCGCTTTTCACCAAGCAGTGGTATCTTGTAAGTAATTACAGTTCGTAAAGTCTTCATTTGATGTGACCTTCAGCATTGGAACTGATTGCATTGGATTAGCCAGGATCCCCGATACTCTTCATTTAAAGCATTTTCCTCATTAGCCATCACCATCAACATTGTTGCATGAGCCAGCATCAAAACACGCTTGATATCTTCCTTATTTCTCCAGGGCTAATCGTGACAGGCATCCCTGTCTGCTTTGCCAGGGAGAACAGTCTTTAATTTTGTTTGTCAGTTATAAACACTGCACAGCAGGGTTTCAGCCAAGTGTAATATCTGTATGACATTTATTTTCCTTCCTGCGCCACCTCCCTCATAACATCTCATTTCCAACGCATTGGGTGCTCTGCTTGTGTGACGGTTTGGTTTTGTTTAATTAGATAAACACAGGCCAAGCGGATGGGACCCCAGGGCTGGATCTCAACGTGGCAGAAGCCTGGACCATGGGCTTCACCGGCAAAGGTGTTACCATCGCCATCATGGACGACGGTGTGTGAAATCTGGCAAACATAGACCAGTTACTTAAAACTTAAAGGCTTGATAATGTGCAATGTAAACACTAACTGTCCTGTAATGTACCATTGTGCCATCACCTTGCAGGTATTGATTACTTACATCCAGATCTCGCCTCAAATTACGTAAGTATTTTTTTTCTCCATCATTTGATCCACATGTGATTTGAAGTAACTTATAAAAATCATCTTATTGAAATAACCCGCTGTGCCAGTTTACATGAAACCCATGCAATTGAACCACCTTTACAAGACTTTATTAATAAATCAGTTTATTTCCCAATAGAGAAATCAATTGACTGGTTTCACAACAATATCATATAAACAGTTTACATGATATTAGATGACTTATATCATGTGAAACCTCAGTCACGCCACACTCAAGAGTCTTGAGTTGTCTCGGCTCGTGACAGATTTCCCAACTGGCTGTTTAAGGTTAATGTAGAGCACTAAGCAAGAGCAATTGAAAGTGCTATTTTGTGATTTTCAACCTAATTGATGTTTAATATTCATGTGACTTATGAAGCAATGCAGTATGTACACAGTGGATTAAATCCAGCGTATGACAATGATGCTCATTCTAATGGGTTGCAAAGACAGGCTTTCTTTTGCTCAAACAGATGACACATTTGCATCCTGTGTGTGATTTAATATGCAGCTAATGGTGGAGTTATCTTCTCCTCTGAAATGGGAGTTTGCGGCACCTCAGCAATTAAGAGATACTGCCACACATCAAACCATACATACAGCAGATCTCTTTCCATTTTTACTTCACCCTGTGTCTCTGAAAACACACTTCTGTCCATCAGTCTTGACTTTTTATTGATGTGGACATGCTAAAATACTTACAGTGTTTCCTGCACTCATGTTGAGGGCAGTGTCATATCAAAAACAGTGTTTTAGTTATGATGCTTTGAGTTGTGAGCTTGTTAGTCTGATTTGAATGAGATGAGAAAGAGTGATTCTGTGCCACAAAGTCTATGAATAGTTAATGCATGTTTCTTTTGCATTGTCCTCACTGGTTACACTCAAGAACAAACATACAGCACAACAAGTGTAGTCCAATTCATGAACAAATTACTATTATGAACTGTTCTCTTTTTAAAGAATCTTAAACTTAACTAAAATGTATCCATGTGTTATCGGTTTATACATATCCAAAAATTCAGTCATAATTTACCCATCCTCATATTAGTCCAAGCCAATAAAACTTTTATGTTTGAAACACAAATTAAGCTATTTTTAATTAAACCTGAAAGATTTTTTACCTAAAGCGGTTTAATCTAAGTCTTCTAAAGAGATATGTCACAGCTAGTGTTGGCAGATTAGATTGATGATTTCTAGCCCCAATGCTCTCCAAAATCTAGTAAAAAAATTCACAGCCGAAGGCATGTATATAAGGTTTCACCAAACTGCTCCCAAACCAGCCTAAATTTTGTCAAATTCAAAAAAGATTGGTTGGGACTATTTGTTTGTCTGACCAGTGAAATATAGGGAGAGTGTTTGAAAACATTTTTTTTTTTTTGCAGTTCTGTTTATGTAACAATAAAAGTGTTGTTCTTGTGTCGATTTCTTATTTAGTTTATACAGTATTTACTGGGGAGGTTCTCCTTCCTGACCTGAAAGAAATCACTATGCAATCGAAATAGGAGTTGGAAGCAGAATTGCATCCCTGCAAAGTATTTCACAAATGAAATGTTCTAGATATCTGCCAGTGAAATAGAGACATTATTGTTTTGAGACCCGCTGAGCTCAGTAAGCCACTGGAGCCGTGAATGTGCACCACAGATGAGTTTTAACCCAAAAATAATCCGGCTTTGACTTTAGTGGGGGAAGATGCTGACGTCTCCAGCTGGGCCCAGATGAGGCAGCAACTCAGCATGTCCTCCCCTGCTACTGTTTTATTTAGCACCAATTACTTCCAGACTTTCCTCGCCAGAACTGCTGTTTTTTTAGCAGTGCTATTCTCGCTGAAAAAGAGAATGTGTTAGTTTCTAGTGTGTGCATGTGGCTGAAGTGAGTGAGGTTAAAAATAGATTCAGGATAATTGGCCTAATAAGGACTAATGTGGGATGAGGAGTGAATTAGCATAATCGTTTGAAGGATTTTTTTTTGACAGGGGGCTGGATTTAATTCATTGCTTGCTAACTGCAGTCTCCAGGCAGCAGCAAACAGAGACTTGCGGAAGAATAGAGCGCATAATGCTTAGCTGCTTTCCTCGATGGTATCCAGTTTCCATGGTGATTAAAATGTTGTCATACACACATAAGGTCCTCAGAGATATTCCCAATGTTACAGGAGGGTTTGGGCCCTCTACTTCCCTTTAATTGTGGTGAAATCAAACAGTTTAGCTTTAATAAACTTCTTCAGAGTGATATAAGGGTATAATTTTGTAGGAATGACAAGCTGAGTGCACATTATATATTTTCAGCCAAATAACTGCTGAAGGCTGTATGTATGTGAACAGTAGCTTGATGACGTTTGGAAGTGCTGATGTGGTTTCATTTTTTGGTCTTGCTCTCCATTAAAGTGAATGTCATGATTGTGATGTGATGGATTATGGAGACTGGTGTGTCATTAGTTCCTGTGCTCTCACTGTGTGCAGGGGCACTGAACACAATTTACCTTTGCGGTATGGTTCCTAATGGGGGTTCCTGGTCCCAAATTCATTGAACATGCAAGAGCTTAAACATTAACCCCCGAAACCATCAGCTTGGAAATACATGACAATTAAGACACTTAATAATGTCTTTAAAAGCAAACAGTGGTAATTGCATAGATGTGGCAATGGGACGTCTATCCTGTAGCTTGGTTATGAAGATGGGTGTCTCTCAGCAGTGAGGTCCATGCCAGCTTAGATTTGAAAGCCTTAGTGTTCTTAAACAAAGAGACAACAACTATTTGAGCCATTTGAGCATACTTACCGAGTAGTGCCACGTATATATGTCCCGTGTCTAATTGGAGAATGGTAGTGATTGGGATGATTTGACAGCTGACCGCATCAGCTGGTCGCAGCCTATGCCTGCGAGGCCTGACTGAACTAACACTGCACTCAATATAACTTACATTTTTATACCTGTTCAACATTCTTTTTTTCATTGGAACAACAAAGCAGAAACACTGGGGGGAAATCTTAAGTAGTAGTAAAAATTAGAGTATTTACTAGGTTAGAGTTAGGGATGGTACAATAAATTAACATGTAGTTGCAAAGTTACTTGTAGTGAATAGAATGGGAGCATCAAAATGAAGTTTTAAAAAAGCCACAGCAGAACCATGCAGTGGTGTTGTGTTACTGAATGAATTTGCTTTTCTGAACTTAAGGAAAAGCATTGTGAATGGTGAGTTTGTGGTCCAGGACAGGCATTAAACCTGCCACAAAAGCACACTGAGCAAAATACTGTCTAGTAGTGATGCGCGGTTCGGGGTTTTTTCCAACCCGCGGGTCCCGCTTTTATGAAACTATTTGGCCCGCCCCAGCCCGCCCCGCAAATACAGTAAAATTTATTGACCCGTCCCGATCCGCCCAGCGCATCGGGGACATCACGGAAGTTACGTTGCTACTTAGACCTTCGTAGCGTAACCTTATCAATATGGGCTATAGGTAATTGGACTATGATGGTTCGTTCGTGAACAAATCTTTTAGATGAACCAATCGTTCTCGTTTACGGAATCCACTGACCATAGACAATAAAAGACTAATTTCTCGTTCAATGAAGTTCCTCCCACAGCACCGCGCGAGAACAGCGCTATTAGCAGCACATACACAGCTCGTGAACAGCTCTGTGAACTGTTTCATCCTGTCAAAAAGAGTTACTCAATATGTGACGGAGCATGTGACTTGTTGAATGTAGTGATGAACGAATACGCCCTTATCGTAGGTGAAAGAGTTGAATGAACTGATACATATCGTTCGTGAATTAAATGAATGAGAGTGTACAGGGTCAGTTGGCCAATCATGTAAATCGGGTGTGGATTTATATATATAAATTTTTTTTTTTTTTTGCAATATTGCACTCTTAAGTTTGATATATGTCAACAGAGATAAACCTGACCCAACAATTCTGATGTGTTTCCAAAGATGAAAAACAAAGATGAATTTAGCTGATGCTCAGGGGTGCGTTTCCCAAAACCATAGTTGCTAACCTGTTAGCAACTTAGTTGGTGTCAACGAGAAATTGCATTGCAACCAACAAAGTTACTAACTAAGTTACTAAAAGTTAGCAACTATGGTTTTGGGAGACGCACCCCAGAACAATAACTCCTTGAAGAAATTGTTGTCACCTTGTCATAAATACATTCGTCATCAATGGTTCCACTAGGTCCATGATCTTCATCATCTTTAGATGGGAGGAATGGAAACCTCCCACAAGCCATTCTGTCCTCCCAGTTACCTGCTCCAAACACGTCATTAAGCCGGGCCTGGGGAACGAAAGGCCTTCCTTTTGTCTCCCACTGAGTCATCCTGGTAAATGCCAGACTCCTCATCAGCCTGAAGCCACTGACAACCCAAAGTCAAGCATCTTTTCAACTCTGGCCTAACGAAGGCAGCACTCGGGCTCTCTGTGTAATGAATGCTCTGGATAATGAAAGAGCATATGGTGGCCCAGACCGTGCTGAAAAAAAGCTGTTAAAACCAGAGCGACCATTGATGAGTGAGACTGGGGAAGGTTCTCCAGGGGTTTCAGTCTGCTTCTGCTGGATCCGCTCTGAAGATGAGTTCACTGGCTGAATTTATGAGAGATGTTTAAGGCTCCTGCGTCTTTCCTCGTTTTAGGACGGGGTTGTATATTCTGTGTGACAGTAGATAGAGAGATTTCACATCTTTTATACTGTGGTAGATATGTCTGAATGGCCATCAGGACACAAATTTATTATAATTTAAGTATGTATTATCAATGTGGAAAAAAGGATTCTTTGATA
The DNA here is from genome assembly GCF_023724105.1 of Carassius gibelio. Classification (NCBI taxonomy): domain Eukaryota; kingdom Metazoa; phylum Chordata; class Actinopteri; order Cypriniformes; family Cyprinidae; genus Carassius; species Carassius gibelio. The sequence continues at coordinate 26,416,207 of NC_068383.1, read as the reverse complement.
CTGAGATAATTTAAGAGATCATTTGATAAGAACAGAATTTATTTATAAGCAGAAATATTTTGTAATATTTTCATACCATTCAAAAGCTTGGGTATAATTTTTCTTGGAAGAACTTTTATGCAGCAAGGAAAAACTTATTATAAAAACTTATTAATTAACACTTACTAAACTTAATATAATAAACACATGTATTGTTAGAAAAGAATGGCAGTGTGTGGTGTGTGTGCATGTGTCTTTGTGTACAGTAGGGCTGGGATAAACGATTTTATGGGATTTTTTTAAACGATTAATCTATCGATTATTTTTTCGATGCATCGATTAATCTAACGATTAAATTTTTCAGACCGATTAGATTTCGATTATCTCTCCATTAATTGACTACTAACAATTTATACATGTTGATTTACATATCTGAATGAAAAAAACATGAATTCCTTAAAGGGGGGTGAAATGCTTGTTTTCACTCAATATCCTGTTAATCTTGAGTACCTATAGAGTAGTACTGCATCCTTCATAACTCCAAAAAGTCTTTAGTTTTATTATATTCATAAGAGAAAGATAGTCTGTACCGATTTTTCCCGGAAAAACACGAGCGTCTGGAGGCGTGACGTGTGGGCGGAGCTAAAGAATCACGAGCGCGAGTAGGCTTTTGCGTTGAGAGCGTTTGGAAGCTGTGACAGCTGTGAAGGCTGAAACTGAACGAGAGCAGCAGCAGCAGAGATGTATAAAGTACTAGAGACCCATACTTGAGTAAAAGTACAAGTGCTCTATCAAAAAAGTGACTTGAGTAGAAGTTGAAGTGCTCTTTAAGCACCACACTTAAGTAGAAGTACTAAAGTATTCAACATTTTTTGTACTTAAGTATTGCAAGTAGTCTATTTTAAAATTTGCTACTCAAGTACTGAAAGTAAAAGTAGAAGTATTGTGTTATGTAGCTATTAAAGAAAGTAGTCAAAAGTTTGAACATATTGTTTTTACTATTTCAAATGATTAACCTAAAGGACAATAACAATTCCTTTGACTGTAACTTCTTGTAAACAAAAAACGGTTACTGGGTTAGTTAGCCCAATTTGCAAAATGATGTCATTAATAACTTACCCTCATGTTGTTTCAAACCCATAAGACATCAGAGGGTCATTTAGAATTTTTTGAAGCATCGAAAATACATTTTGGTCCAAAAATAGCAAAAACTATGACTTTATTCAGCATTGTCTTCTCTTCCGTGTCTGTTGTTAGACAGTTAAAAACAAAGCAGTTTGTGATATCCGGTTCGCGAACGAATCATTCGATGTAACCGGATCTTTTTGAAACAGTTCACCAAATCGAACTGAATCGTTTTGAACGGTTCGCGTCTCCAATACGCATTAATCCACAGATGAATTAAGCTGTTAACTTGTTTAATGTGTCTGACGCTCCCTCTGAGTTAAAACAAACCAATATCCCGGAGTAATTCATGTACTCAAACAGTACACTGACTGAACTGCTGTGAAGAGAGAACTGAAGATGAACACCGAGCTGAGCCAGATAATGACTCGTTCACGAGTCAAGAACCGTTTCTGTCAGACGCGTCCGATTCGTGAACCGAGGAGCTAATGATACTGCGCATGTGTGATTCAGCGTGAAGCAGACCAACACACAGAGTCATTATCTGGCTCGGCTTGGTGTTCATCTCTCTCTTCACAGCAGTTCAGTCAGCACGCGCAGTCTCGCTTGATTCGCTCAATGATGTGCCAGCTTCATCAAACCTGCCATCTACAGTTCTGGCAGTGGTTTGTAATGGAATGATTCGTAACATTTTTATAATTGTAACGAGTAACGATGCAGCACATAAAAAAAAATATCGGAGTAAAAGTTTTAAACTCAGCGAAAATATGTAACGGAGTAAAAGTGGAAGTAGGAGAAAAAAATAATACTCTAGTAAAGTACAGATACCGCCTTTTAGTACTTAAGTACAGTAGTGAAGTAGTTCTACTTCGTTACTATACATCTCTGAGCAGCAGCAACGACTCGCTCCGAGCGGGGCTCGGACCCGGGTCTCCGCATGGGAGGCGGACGCACTAACAAGGAGGCAGAGATATTTTAAGCAGTTTTACTCACCGCATGCGGTTCCAACACATGATCGTGACCCTTTTTCGTTGGGACTGCATTATCCTTAAGAAATAAACGATGTGCAAATCCGGCGTCAAACTGGGCCTTGTTTGTAAAACAAGCATCTTCGAAATGCAGGGAACAAACAAAAACACTTGCACAACTCCGTTGATGCTCTGTAAAAATAAACTCCATCCACTGGTCCCTTAATGCTGTTTCTCTTTTGGTAATCTGTGCAGGGTTGTCTTGCCCTGGCAACCAAAAACATACTTCTTTTGTGACATTTCGCGACGCTCTCGCTCTGATCAGTGATTGTCTGTGCTCAGCCTCTCAGTGCTCTGCTATACGGGAGCGCGCTCTTCCGGCAGACGTGCCCTAGGACCCATATAAGGAAATTCCGCTCCATCTAACGTCACACAGAGCCATACTCGAAAAAAACTTTCCGAAACTTGTGACAAACCGGACGTACAACGTACAACTTAATTTTTGAAACTTTGTCCATGTTTAGCATGGGAATCCAACTCTTTAACAGTGTAAAAAACTCAGTATGCATGAAATAGCATTTCACCCCCCCCTTTAACATTGCAATATATGTTTATTGCTCTTAAAATTACAAAATAAAAGACTGACTAAGAATGCATTACTTTGCACCTGTATATAGACAGCATTAAATAAAACCTTGAAGCCTTGAAAACACATAGCTTACTGAAAGAAGCTTACTGAACACATAGGGCCTAGCTTACTGAAAAAAAGTTCTTCTTTCAGATGAAAATAACAACAACTTGATGTCTAGCATTCAATAAAAATGGTCACCCAAAATACTTGTTTAGAGCAATTGAAAGAATACAGTAACCAATGTTATCTTGAGGGCTTTAAGCTAATACAGAGAGTGCTTTTCCAAAAAAAAAAATTTACAGTGGGAGCCAGCAGCCTGTCACGGAGAAAAAAAAAATCTCTGAATGCTCCACGTAAAACTTTGGCGTTCTGCCCTTTTTATATCGTGTCTAATGATTTTGGTTAATATGCACGAGGGAGAGAGAGAGAGAGAGAGAGAGAGTGAGAGTGCAAGACAATGCTCGTGTAGTTTGAAGACTGTGAGTGCGCGATCGTGCGTGAAACTTTGGTGTTTCGCCCTTTTTCTATCATGTTTAAAGATTTTGATTAATATGCACAAGGGAGAGAGAGAGCAAGAAGCGCTCGTGTTGTTTGAAGACTGAGTTTACGCGCGCAGCCGGGGCTCTCTCTCGTACGCGCCCTGTCAGGTGCAGCAGTCATTCTATTCTACATCACTCACCGATAAAATAAGGCTTTGACAGCCGCCAAAAAAAAAAGATCAATGCAGAAAAACCCCTGGATTGGTTATATAACGTTGGACAGAATGTTGATCCGGCCATCGCGTATATTCAGCACACATAAGGTAAACGTTTTGCAAAGAGAAATATAAACAGGTCGACGAATCGATGCTCTTATTTTGCTTCTACGTATTTTTTGCCTCGACGTCATCGATGACCTTGACACATTGTCCCAGCCCTAGTATACAGTATATATACATATATGATATAAACAACGTGAACTTTTAGTTTGCTCAAAACAGAATTAAACATTCTTAATTTATTGAATCATATAAAATGAGTCTTAACATTTATTAATTGAATTTTCATGCATATTGTAATACGATTACTGTGACCCAATGACTCACACAGTGGTATTAGATTTATTTAAATCTCAGCCAGATCAGAATAAAGTTCCTCACATAATTCAGGTTTCAGTGTCGTGTTTCCTGCTGTGCTCAAACATATTACTTCTGAGAGCGGCTGGATAGTTCATTAATGAATAGCTAGACGAATGCTTGATGAGGGGCAACAGAAACACACAGGGGTGTGAGCACAATGGAAATTCCAGAGTTGGTTTCAAAATAATGAATGACTAATTATTTAAATGAGGCTCATTGTTTGTTCTGACATAATTGGCACTAATTTGTAAGTCTGCAAAGCTTGATGATGGATGTTTTATTTCTTGTCAATGTTTCAGAATGCAGAAGCCAGCTTTGACTTCAGTAGCAACGACCCGTTCCCGTACCCACGCTACACGGACGACTGGTTTAACAGGTAATGAGCTCAGCGTCGTGCCGCTGTTTCCTGCAGGTGGTGGAGCGGGGCAGTGTGACAGCATGGACTGTGTGTGTGTTTGAGTGGATATCAGAGGCCAGGACTATGTGATTTTCATCTGAAAGTATCAAGAACCATGAGGTGATGTCAGAATATGGAGTGGGCACAATACACAGCTTGTATTTATATTTAATATTTTACAGCTTTGAATGTGACTCATCCAAATGGAATTTATTTATTTATTGACCACTAGTTTTAGTCTTTTTTTTTTCTATTTCCAAATTAAAAATATAAACTAATAAACACAAGATTAACTTTAAGATAATGCTATGTCTCTCTCTATGACTTTACTGTATATATTCAATAATTACATTGAATATATATATATATATATATATATATATACTGTATACACACACACACACATTTTTTGTTTTTTTGTGAAAAGTGGGGACATCCCATAGGCATAAGGGTTTTTATAATGTAGAAATGTCTCGGTTAGTTATGGTAACCCTCGTTCCCTGAACGTTCCACTCCAAGCGGAACGGGTACGTTTTCCCAGTGTTTTCCAATCTCACCCAGTGAGGTAGTGCTTTGACAATGCTGAGTGGAACTACTTGTTCCGAGCCCCGGCCTACACCTAATAGGGGTGCAGGCGGCTCACACAGGGCACTGGAAGGGGCAGCACCCATGGCGCTTTGGTAGATCCCATTTTGTGTCTGTCACCACGTCCCGTTGCCATGCTTGCTGTACCGCCGCTGAGCTGCCGGGTCTCCGGCTTGGCTCCTCAGCAAAAACCTGGTATGCATTGCACCTGCTGCCTTCTTATACTCACGCTGTGATCAGCGGCAGCCGGATGCAATAATTGCATTTTGTAGAAAAAAAAAGACAAAAGGGACAATACATATTAATGAACATTTTTCACAAATGTAAATATGCCAGATTATAGCCAAAGGCTAATTTCCATCTGCAGACCACCAAACAGGTAGATGTTACACATAAATACACATAACTACATACTGACACACTATGCACAGGCTATATACAGAGAAGCAAGTACAATAACAGTGATCACAACATACATGTCCATAGTACACTATATCCATGCTACACTAACTCAACCCATATCACACTGATAGTTCTATCCCCTTTATTTTTACAAAACACTAACTCTATTTTACATCTATTATATATATTAATGATTACTAAACATGCTCACATATTTGTGTGTTCCTCAACCATACTTTTAAACGATTCCTAAAAATAGGCAAACCTGTGCTTCACAGAAAAACTTTGTGCGTTTTTACTTTCTCAAAAAAACTCATTCTGTATGATTTATAAGCGTTTTGAAAAATGGGGACATGGGTTATGTCCTCATAAGTCACCCTCTCCTTGTAATACCTGTGTCATACCCATGTCATTATACAGAGTTGTGTCCTGATATGACACAAAAACAAGAGCACACACACACACACTATATACTATATACTGATTTGCTGCTCAAGAAACATTTCAGATTTTATTATAAATGCTGAAAATAATTTTGTACTGCCCAATATTTGTGTGGAAACCGTGATGCATTTTATTTTTCTGTATTCTTTGATGAATAGAAAGATCAAAAGAACAATGTTTATTTGGAATATAAATATTTTGTACGATTTTACATGTCTTTAGTTGCTTTTGATTCATTGAATTCGTTGATAAATAAAACTATTATTTTTTATAATTTTAATAATATATATTTTAAAGTATAATGAGAGAGAGAGTTGCATTGACCCCAAACTTTTAAGCAGTAGTTTACACTACCGTATAAGATATAAGATTACCCCTAGCTTGCTGAAGGATTTTGCTGGAGCCGCCCTCACCCCTCGAAGGCAAGCAGCGCACTGACCTGCAACTGTGTTTCTCAGCAGTTTCAATGAAGGACTCCTTGCCTCTCTGTATTGATTTTCCTTACACGTAGCCACATTAAGTCATCTCTGACTGGCTCTCAGCCCAGCTGCATTAACACAGCAGTCGTGGCACAGTGTGCCGAGCCTTTCCTTCTGCACTCTTATCAGAGCAGTATAGCACTGACCAAAACCACCCAGAGGTGAAGATTAAGAGCAAAACTGTGCCATCATGTCATGTTGTTTCAAATCCAGAGTCAATGCTATCTCTGATTTAGTATTCAGGAGATTTTACTTCAAAATGAATTGTAATTAATGCTTTGTGTGATGCAAATAGTTAAATCAATGCCTTCTATTCTCTCTGAATAAATCATTTGATGCTTTACATGGTGAAATTAAAAACAAAGAACAAAAAAGGAACAAAAATCTCACCATAAATTCAATCCCGTTGATCACACGCTGGACCTCACTGCTCAAGAGTGTGATGATCGTCTCTTTAAATCTCTGAGCCAAACTGCACGTGTTATTATTCAGGTAGCTAGCCATAAACATCTCAACAGTTTAAAGGAATAGTTCACCAATAGAAAAGTGGCTGAAAATGTGCTCACTCTCAGGCCGTTCAAGATGTGGATTTAGATAAATTTGTTTCTTCATCAGGTTTGGAGAAATGTAGCATTGCATCACTTGCTCACCAATGGATCATCTGCAGTGAATGGGTGCCATCAGAATGATAGTCCAAACAGCTGATAAAAACATCAGTATGATGGATTTGTTTCTCACAAACACACAGGTTTTGGCTACTCAGGACATTAACTGATGGACTGGAGTGCTGTGGATTATTTGTAGATTATTTGATGTGTTTATCAGCTGTTAGGACTCTGACTCTGACGGCACCCATTCACTGCAGATGATCCACTGGTGAGCAAGTGATGCAATGCTACATTTCTCCAAACCTGATGAAAAAACTAATTCATCTATATCTCAAACAGTCTGAGGGTGAGGACTTTTCCAGCATTTTCTTTTTCTTTTCGGTGAGCTATTCCTGTATCTATTCTCTTTAAACCATCTGTCATGACTGCAAGAAGGTCTGAAAGAGAACTAACAGTAGATGAAGACGGGTTAAATGCTGATGTCTGTGATACACTTTGATACATTTCCTAACGCAATGGCAAAGATTGCAGCTAGAAGCTTTTGCATTCACATATTATGATATGTGTTAAAATATTAAAAGCATAAAAAACATGAGTAGTAAAAATGCATCACCTTAAGAAACAGTTACATGTATTAAATATATATATATGTATATATATATATTAAACATTATGTAAGTTGTTTGTTTGTAGTTCAGTTTCTCATGATTGAGTGTCACATTTGGAGCTTGTCTACAAAAGTGTGTAATTTCTGTGCATCTAGCAACAGTCATGAAAATAATGTTGTTTTCAAACAGACTTCTGGATCCCCTGTTATTGGTTGGACAAATATTTAGTCCCACCCAAAATTCATGCTATTAGCGGATCCAGTGTTTCTGATACTCAAACAATAATAGCCTACCTCAGTAGTGATGCAGATCCAAAAAGGTTCTACTATTTCCAGCTAAAGAAATAAGAAATGAGCCTGGAAAATGACATTTAACTGAGCACAATCCCTTCTGCTCCTGTAAAGGCACATATAATGCTATATTCCACACACTAGCCTGATTAAACCTTGTTAAAAAGCAATATTCACTCAAGAGAGCCACATTTCCCATCTATGAACCTAATCAAAACGGAAATTCATCCAAAACCACAAGGTAGATGTTATCTTGGCTTGTAGGCAGAGCAGTTTATTGTGGAGGTTTGTGCAGCAGACAGCCTACGCTCTGCGAGATATTTCTCCTGCAGACAGAATGCATGGTGGACAGAAGGTGCCCTACAGGAGGAAGGTCAGTGAAGATTGGCGAGCCTTCTGTCAGCGTGCCGCACTGCTCAAACAGCACACTATTACACCTTCAGAGACGCTCATTGTGCCAAAGACACACTGTAACAAATGCTGATCATTGCTGTTTTTTATGGGAATTTCTTTTAGTAGTGGTTAAAGGACAGTACATGCTTTGATTGAGATGATATCTGAACTTTTCTTGTTTAAAACCTGTACTATTATAAAAACGGTATTTATAATTAAACTTCAGATACATGATGACAAAGAAACAGCATTGTCAGATCGAGGTCAGATGACCATTCTTATTATACAAGGCGTTCTTGCTAAATTGTACACACAATTTATAAATCAAGTGAACTAAATAGTAATCATGTGCACGTTTTAGTACATTGAGGGAATTAATTAGTAAATAGTGCACACAATTTATTTATTTTTTCTTGCATGTAATGTGCGGGGCTCCGTACTGGTTACTCTTTCTCAGAGTAAAAAATAAATAAATAAATGACGTAACCTGCATTGATTTATGAGTTAAAGGGGTCATATGATGCTTTTTTAAAGATCATTATTTTGTGTATTTGGTATAACAGAATATTTTGACATGCTTTAATGTTCAAAAAACACATTATTGTAGTTCCTCTATGCCCTGCCTCTCTCAAATGCTCTGCTCTGATTGGCCAACTGACTCAGTGCATTGTGATTGGCCGAACACATCAAGCCCTCGTCAGAAATGTAACGCCTCTTTCCATAATCGCAAGCTTCATCTTTCAAAATAAATGTAAAGACAGTTAATAATGTTCTTAGTTTTACCACCAGCTCAAGCTTGACAGATTGTCATAGCAAAGTCAGAATGACCTCCTCTCCTAGGTTCACAGAACGGTCGTCCATAAAATGCACTGCTGTTCTGATTTCCTAAATGCATCTGCTCTGAAGGCCAAATAAAGTGCATTTGCTCTCTACTAGATACACACAGCATCTCCCTGACATGATTGCTTCAACACTAACTGTGTTACTGAAACCCAGCCTTCTTTCTTTGCATGAACATTTGGGCAGCATTACGCAAATATTCCCACATAGTGACGTAGACATGTGGGGGTGTGTTTAAACGAGGTGTTTTAGGGGGCGTGGCAGAGTCTTAACTTTGATAAAGAATATCTCTTTGAATTTGAGACTTCAGTCTTTGCAACCTTACAGATCTTCTTCATGCACCAAGAGCTTGTAACACTCCAAAGAGAAAGGAAAAATTTAAATCACATTATATGACCGCTTTAAGGTCTGAATTCTGCTGCATGATACTAGAGCTAAACATTGGCATAATTGATATTATGTACAGTGCACACCAAGGACAGACACAATCTAATAGAAGGAAGACAAGTGGCTCTTGTGTTTTTCGGGAGTGAAGCATGCTGGGGTGTGTGCTGAGAGCAGCAGTAATATCATCCGTGCTGCAGACTCACAGCATAACCAGATGCTTATATATAAATAGAAACGCTGTCTGTCTGAGTGCAGGGGAGGAGGACGCATTGATGTGGCTCTTCCTGAGGACTCTCTGTTCTCCAGATCATCTTAGCAGCTCCTCTTGTGCATTTGCAGATTGTTATTTAGGTAATGAAAGGGTCAAAATCAATCATTTAATTTACATGCACATGAATTCAGATTAAAATTGGAATATCATCATATTCTGATTGCCAAAGTGTCGTAAAAAAATGACCCTATTACTATTCCCCAGTTAAGCCAATTTAAAAATGTAACTGTTGGTGAAAAGGTAAACATCTTATTGCCAGTGTATTATTGAATTATGTATCGATACAAAAGCCTTGCTACATGATGCAGGCAATTTCTGACAGACAGATTTGGACTATGCACATTTAAAGAAATATTCATTGCAATGGAGAAAGTAAGCATATATATCTGAATAATGGCATTAATGAACAAATAAATTAATAGTCTCTTACTAATCTGTTTTGCCAAGCCCTCCATAAAATAAAATAAAAACAATCACTGAATTGATAAAATGACATATGTAGACAATTCATATTATAATGGTATTTCATTATTTGTTGAGTGTGTTTAATAAATTAATCTTGTAATCAAATATTTTCTATTGGGTTGTAAAAGTATTTTTTTTTTATTTATTTTTTTATTTTTTTACCAGCAGTCATGAAACGTGACGTTTTAGAATAGTGAAATATTTTGCAAAGGAATTGGTTCAATGAATTGAAAGTTTAGAATAGGTTTGTTTCTCCCATCTCTTAATATCAGGCATAGGGCTTGTATGTTTTTTTTTTTTTATAATAACAAAATGCTTATTTCACAAACCCAACTTATCTAACTTACTGTAACGAATGGCGGATGCAGATGTTCCACTTAGCAGTTTTCTTTTTTTATCTTCCCATGGTTTTGAATGGTCCTGCACAATCTTTCGAATGTTTGAACTTTTTTATATGTAGCTGTTCTATATTTTATATTGAATTGCTCTATCACGTGAAACCCTTGTGAAAGCTGTGGTCTCTGGATGGTGTTTTTCAGTCATGGAACCAGGTGTGCTGGAGAAGTGTCTGCGGTTTCAAACAACAACATCTGTGGGGTGGGCGTGGCCTACAACTCCAAGGTAGCAGGTATGTTTCTGATGACCTCATAAAAACTTTAATGTTCATAACAACAGCGTCTCATTTGAGATGTCAAGCGACTCGTCTTGAGTAGGCGTCACAGTCAAGTGAGGAACCAGAAAAGTGCTGTCAAGTTGAAAAAGTGCTGCATTGATTTGAAGATTAACTTAGAAGTAATCCAATGTTCTTATCATTTAATTTCCAAAAAAAATCCATCCTGATCGTTTTTTCATAGATTTTAGATTTCAGATTTAGATTTTTGCTGTAAAGGTATTCTGTGTTGTCTTTGTCGTTTTGTAATGTGGTCTTGTAGTTTGTAATCATGTTTCAGTTTCCTGTTCCCCTTGTTAACCCCTGTTAAAGACGTTGCAGTCGGCTGCTTCATAACATATATTCCATTGCACATGAACTAAAGCAGATTCAGCATGCAGTTCAATTCGTGTTCATTGATATCATGCTTTTTTTTAGATGCATAATGTAAGCTTTACAGAAATGTTTACAATATTCAGAAACCATATTCCCCTTAACATGTTTGGTGCTATTAAGAAAGGATTTTGTTTATAATACTTCTATGCTTTATCAGGTTTGTTCTGCAGTCAGTAAATATGATGAATGACTTGTCTCCTTTTGAGACATTGATTTGTTTCTTAGCCTAATGCAATATCAGTTAAATTCCCACCCTTCCCCTCTTCCACAACATCCAGCAGCCTGCACCAACAGCAGCATCAATAAAAACATTATTTGTGCTCTGCAGCACATTGATTTTTTTTCTTTTCTTTTCAAAAGGCCACAAAAGAAAAGGAGAGTAACTGATAGCCAGTGAATGTCTTTTGTCCCTCACAAAGGGACACACATGACTCTAGCTTTACTCCTTCAACTAATCTTCCAGGAAGAGGTCAGTATGACGAGTCTCAGTCTAACAGCCACCGGTGTGTCTCATGACAGACAGCAGGGATGTTCCTGGAGTGCCTTCATACATGCATTTAAGCTTAGACGTGCAGTATACTGATACGTGTATATAGAAAAGAGTGAATCCAGGTAAACAGAAAAGTCTTAAGTATATTTAGCCTATACTAGTATTTAAACTTTTGATCAAGATTACATTTCTGTATGCTTGCAGTATAAAAACTACTGAACTACTTTGTACCAATAAGTTTACTTGAAATACACTTTCAGGAGTAAACTAGTTAAGTGACGTATATGCATTCATTTGGGACACATCTTTGAACTTTACTTAGGTTTTCTTAATAAAATGAACTTAAACTTTTTTATTCCACTTTGAAGCTGACTTGAACCTTGAAGTTACTCTGAACTTGAACACAGTGGTTTATCAGATAGATCTCAAATAAGCTAATATGTATGAACAAATAGGCTACTCTATTAAAAATATTAACTACAAGCCAAGTATACTCAGAATACTAAATTATATTTTAAGTATATGCCAATCAATAGATTAATACAAATTTAGGCCAAGTTTGTGTAGACTTTTATGTATACTTGATAGCATTAAGGCAAGTATATTGAGAAAATTATACTTTTATAAACCAAAGAGTGAGCCAGTTGAGTCTCAAGATACACATACAAATATAATAAAAGTAAAATTATATTAGTACACTATTTAAATAAAGTTTACTTTACAGTTGGTCCATGTATCATCCTGTCACGATCATCAGCTGGAGTGCCCATGAACTCCACTCAGGACACTTGCATCTTGTATTTCCATTCCCAACTCCATTTCCCACAATCCCGTGCTTAGGGCTTATAACCACCAGTTGTTCCCCATTACCACTCCCCTATATAAACTGTGTTTGGACTCTCCTAAAGTGCAAAGTCTTGTTTAGTTCTGTCTGGCATTTCAGAGCGTTTTCTTAGTGTTTGTTCCTTCCGTGTTTGACTTTGGATTTTTTGTACCGACTGTGATTCTCTGCTGCCTGCCCCGACCTCTGCTTGTGTCTGATTTCAATTTTGGATATCCCTTGACATACCTGACGCATTCCCTGTTTGACCATTCTGATAATAAACCACTGCATATGGATCCGAACATCTCTGATAAAAACTTGTGAATATTTCATTATGAACCAAGTTGCTGTTACATGGAGGAATATACTCCAGAAATCAAAAGATGGCTCGTTATGTTTAAAAACAAATGTATTTTTTATTTGTCTGTGGTCTACTAATTGGTTAATGGCTTCAATATTTAATTTGAGCAGATGTGCAGAATAAGAACATTCTGCGCACGTGCATCCGTTCTTATACATAGAATTAGAATTCCATCTTAGAAGCTCCACAAGAAAAGGCAACTCTTTGATACATTTTTGGAAGAAAAAAATTACAGACAAATATAGGACCTGAATTCAAAATATTGAATTTAAATATTTTAAAAATGGAATAATTGATACACAGACCAATAGGAGGGTTTTTACTGCTGTTGGCATGTTCTCAAACCTTCCATTTCACAGGCATTCGTATGCTGGACCAGCCCTTCATGACGGACATCATCGAGGCCTCCTCCATCAGCCACATGCCGCAGGTTATTGACATCTACAGTGCCAGCTGGGGTCCCACCGATGACGGGAAGACAGTGGACGGCCCACGTGAGCTCACCCTGCAGGCCATGGCTGATGGAGTCAATAAGGTATCTCATGTTCTAAAGCCACATAGGTTTTTTTTTTTTTTTGGAGGATAATTGTAGCTAAACTGATTCCCTTGTGAATCACCTGAGAGAAAAAAAGGTACAAGATAGTAACATCTGGTCCAATCAGATTAAACCCGGAGTTTAGAGTCTTCCTGGTCTCTCTGCCATTTTAGATCAACTTTAACACCAGACAATTGGACAAATAATGCTATGCTTCAGAAAATATGAATGTAGAGATTCAGATTCAAAATAAAACCAGTTTCACAATTTTCATTTTCACAAGGAAATCTATGTACAGTATATTCTCAAAATTCTCCAGACAAATCACAGTTCAGTATTTAGATATTACAGCGATGTTATCAATGTTGACTCTGTTTTTTTTTAACTGCAAATATCAGTGTAAATATATATATATATATACAAATAGTAAACACCATCATGCTAATAAACGTGCCACTAAAATGAATAAAATTAAATGCTTTGACTCCCAGAGACGCTCTAGGAGTTCTCCAACATATGTCAAGTCTCATCGCTTCACACTAAACGTGTCATTTAGTTGCACATTCCCTGTCCGTGTCTGCTTCCTTCACAAATTGCCTTGGCTAATGGGTATAAATGGTGCTGAGTGCTCCTCTGCTGAGCAGGATTTATGAGGGTGCTCCACTTGTCAAGCCGAGGCACAAAGTAATCGCTGTGTGTTTTGAGCAGCCCTTTGCAATTGAAATCAGATTGGACAAGAATAGCAGTGATGGGTGAAGACTCCCTCTCTCTCCGTCTGTCCCTCAGGCTTCCTCACTGCATTTCGAGAGGGCTGAGGTTGAGCCTGGGAGGAATACTGAGCGTTGTTTAATCATTATGAGTGTTAGATGGCAAACACTTCTCGTATGCTTCATTTATTTATTTGTAGTATGCCACACAGAGTACTAATGAAATGGCAGATACAGTTCAGCATTGTGGTTTGTATGCTGGTGACAGCATGTTTGGCATAATGTCACTTCCCACAGAAAATCATCTCGGCTTGTTAGTCAAAATTTGTGGCTACTGTACAGTCCCAATGATTTTCTGTGGTGATAAACTTGCCACAAATGCTGTCAATAAAACCAAAGAGAAAATAAAGCAAGAACATTACTTTAACCAGCTGACCTTTGATTGATGGGTTAGCTGATGAACACCATGCCAATGCTGGACCACCACTACCAAATAATTTAAATGATAAAATACATAACCAGGATTACACATTTTTTAAACCTTGTGCTGTGCCGAAAATCCTTTACCTAATGATCCGGCTGAAAATTACATTTTGAAAATTGCTTGTTAGGCTCTCATTATGATATCATCACTCAGCCTTTTATCAACTTGTTTTCTTTTAATTGGAACAGGTTTGTATTACTTGAACTAATTGATCTGAGCACCTTAGATTATTTGTGAAAAAAAAACAATAATTCTATCAATATTCACTCAAAAATATGGAGCATAATCTTATATCAATATGGCCAATATGATCAGTATAATCAAATCAGTTCCAAAAAAGAAATAGAAAACTGTGCTTACTGAAAGACAAGTTGATAAAAAAGAACAGAATTTGGTAATACCAGCATAACTAGATGAGTAAAGTTTACAAACAAGCTTTGAAGTTGGCTTGAGAAAGCCTTGTCTAAAAGATTTAACTAACTGTTAGTAACCTGTTTCTAAAATGATCTAGCATGTTATTAGCATGTTTTAAACTTGATTTACAAGCTGCAAGCAAGTTTTTAGCATGATAAGCATGTTGATATTATGTTTCTACCATGATTATCATGTTGCTAGTATATGACTTGTGACATGATAAACATGTTGGTAGCATGTTGTTAGCATGTTTCTAGCCTGATTAACAAGTTACAAGCATGTTGCTAACATGTTTTAGTAATATTAACATTTTGCTAGTATGTTGTTAGCATGCTTATAGCATGATTAACAAGTTACTAACTAGTTGCTAGCATGATTAGCAAGTTACTAGCATGTGCATATCATGTTTCGAACATGATTATCGTTATGCTAGCATGATTAACACGTCACTAGCATGTTGGTAGCACGTTTTTAGCATTATCACAATTTTTCTAGCTTGTTTCTAGCATGATTTGCATGTTACAAGCATGTTGTTAACATGGATATCATTTTACAACCATGCATCTGGTTTGATTAGCATGTCACAAGTATGTCAATTACACGATTAGCAAGTTACTAGCATGTTTTAACATGATCAACATGTTAGTAGCATGTTTCTAGCATGATTTGCATTTTACTAACATTTTGCTAGCATGTTTAGTGTGTTACAAACATGCTATTACCATGATTAGCAAGTTACTTACATGGTGCTTACATGGTAAAATCAAGTTAAAACAGCTGACTTAGAAAAGAAAATACTAAAATCAGTTAAAATAAAAATAAGTTAGCAAAAACAGTTAAAAAATAAAATAAAATATAGACCCACTAAAAGATAGACCCACTAAACCCTGTTGATTTAGTAAAAACTCAGCTGTGTCTCAATCAGCTCCCTAGTTCAGTAGTCAAGCCACTAAGCAGGGAGTTGTCCATTTTAAGGGCTGTCTCAATCGTGAAATCCTTCCAGTGCAAATGAACATTTGCTCACTGAAAAATCCTACAATGCACAGCATAAACTGCTGTTTAATGTTACTAGTGCAACTATTACCATAATTTACATCAAATTTCTGAAGCGTGGAACATAAACCACATGACTCATACAACTCGGCAAATAAAATGACATGCGATAGAAGATTTGAAAAGACAAAACATTTTAGTATAGAATATTACAACATAAACACACTTCGCTAGACAGGTAATGAACACATCTAATTAATATTTTTAATTAAAATTCGGCTAAAATACTGTTATAAAATGTAAAAGAACAAGGTCCTGCCTGTTGTTGATTAATAGCAAAGGTGATGTTCTGCAGTGTTTGTCGTTGACATCGTACATTGTTCATGTCATCACTGTCCCAATGTGAATTGAGCCAGGGAACGTACCAGTGACCGAATGTGTGTACACAATAAACTGATTCACAAGCTCGAGAGCTAGGGAGCTGATTGAGACGCACCCACAGTTAAAACATGAACATAAAAATACTTTTCAGACTTTCGACTGGCCTCAAATAATGCAGCTCATGCAATCATTTGTTTGTTGATGAGTCTCCATTCATAAAGAGCAAGGGAGGAAGAGAAACAGTGGGAGATGGAGAGGCTATGTTGATGTTGTTTGTGGTCTATTATGTTAGATTTTTACTTTAACAGGAACCAGAATATTAATTTAATCAGTCACGTGAAATGTAAAAAAGGTTTAATCATGGTCTAGGGCCAATGGGGCCAGTAGAGGTTGACACCCAAAAACAAGTCACTGCAATGTCAAATTTATATTGATAGACAATCAACACTGGAACAGGTGCCTCTAAATGTTGGCACAAGGTGAAATGAACTAAGAAATGCAACATAGGCTGATTGGAAATCTTGCTTTGAATTACATTTTTACAAAACAACAAAAATATGCCTATACAGTTCACTGATGTTTACAGCAGAAATAAAAAGTAAATTACTTTTTAACATAAATTTTATTAATTTTCATACAAATTATGTTTACAGGAGCAGATGATGTGTTGAAACCCCTATTGAACCTTGTGGTGTTCCCAATCAAAAATGACCAGCCTTTCTCGTTATGCTATATTTGTCACAGTTGTGGTTGTCCACTGGTCTTCTTGCCAGTTTTTCACTCCTTCCTGGGTTTTTCTGTGTGTCTGTGTGGGCAATTATTGCTGGGCTCACAGGCTGATTGCACTCACCTGTTCCTCATTATCAGCTCCCTATATACAGTATGCTCGCTTTTTTGTCTTTTTCCTTGCTAGATTGTTCTTTATGATCTTAGTGTGTTGCAGCTTCTGTCTGCCCTTTTGGTGTTTAGCTCCAGTTCTTTTCTATAATGTATTACTGGTTAGTGTTTATTTGGGTTTCAAATTACATTGTTTTTGGAGTTGTTATACCCAGTTTAAGCAAATTCAGTAAGTTTTAGCCCAATCCGATAACATTAACATTTTCTGGGAAAATAAATTCCAGTCACACTTTATGTTAAGTTACAATTCTCACTGTTAACTATTTATTAACTACAAATTTTGCCTCATTAAACTGCTGATTGCTGTTAGCGAGGTAGCTGTTAAGTTTAGGTATAGGTTAGGATTAAGGATGTAGAATATGGTCATGTAGAATATGTTGGTTAGGTTTAGTGTAGATTGTAAATACGTGATAAATAGTCACTCACCGGGTCCTAACTGCTGTGATACGTACAACAACCAGCGTAATAAAACATAATCAGATTAACATTAATTTGTTTATGATAAACTGAATACATTTTAAGGCCGCTCACTGGACATTTTAACGTCGTAAAACACGCAAGAAGCAATGTAATATAATTTTGCAGAAGTTTCGTTACAGGCATGTTTTTCCAATAATCCGGGGGTTGAAGAAATGAGACGTATTATTGGTCCCTGGTACTCCCCCAGCCCTAATAATAGCTTCTGAACACCTTAGCATAGCTTTGATGTTGATGAAGTCTAAATTGTTTTCACCCTTGCAATGTATTAAACACTTGGTGTGTAATTGTGACTTTATTTTATTAACACAGTTGAGACTTTATTCCTCATATTAGCAGATAAACATTAGTAGGTTTTATTAGCCCCTTGACAAGTCACATTTGCCAAACATAACATTAGGGTTATTAGACGCTGAATGAATCATTTTGATAAATCCAAATGATAAGTCATAAACTTTCTGTAGCGATTGCAGATGTAAAGACAACATCTTATTTTCTTATTTGTTTACTCCAAAGAGGCTGATGCCCTGGGTCTGGAAGCACCATAATCGCTCCTCGATGTATTAGCATGGTAAATCACCACGTACTGTTCAAATAACAATAATCATGCACCCTTTTAAGATCACAATTGCACTGTACAAATTTCCTCCTGTCAGGTGCCTGCCACTATAAAACACAAAGCCTAAAGAAAAGAGTGCTCTTGCATTCATCTAAAAGCATCAAAATTACATGTTCAGACAAGAACCTTAAACACAGTGCCTGAATCATCGACACTCAAAGGAGAGCATGTAGTCTTTAAAAGGTCTTGAAACGCCTCTCTCATGTCTCTGTTGAATTACTGATGGTTATGTGAGTATAATTTGTCTGATAAATGGAGTAAATCTCAATGGCTCTTAAAGAGAAATATCAAAGAGACACAACTGCTCCTTATTGAGCTGAAGCGGGCATGAGTGCTGGCTGTAATCGTGCTGCTTTGCGTGTCCAACAGGGTCGAGGTGGGAAAGGCAGCATCTATGTGTGGGCCTCTGGAGATGGTGGTAGCTATGACGACTGTAACTGCGACGGATACGCCTCCAGCATGTGGACCATCTCTATTAACTCGGCCATCAATGACGGACGCACTGCGCTCTATGATGAAAGCTGCTCCTCCACCCTCGCCTCCACCTTCAGCAACGGCCGTAAACGAAACCCTGAAGCAGGCGTGGTGAGTGTGTGTGTGTGTTCTAGCGGTATGACATTGAGTCTAGAAAGATTCAGTTTGGTGTGCAAGAGTGTGCATGTCATAGGTGCTTTAAAACATTGATTTGAAACGCAATCCCTTATTCCGTAAAGTGATAATATAGAGTATGACAGTGATAAAATGACGAGGAGAGTTAATTGTTTCATCCATTTTGTGTCTGAACAATGACTCTCAGATGGCATTGGAGGGATGTGCTCAGCTAGGAACTTAATCAGAGAGACTAAATTAATCTAAGTTAGACTAAGTTAGACTTTCTTAACCCAGACTCAAAGAAAGCCTATGAGATGAAGACTGTGGTTAGTCTGTCAGAGATCATCATGTCAATGGAGAGGCAGGAACTGCCTTGTGTCAGTCTGGATTCTCTCAGGGCTGCTTTGGTTTAGTGTTGTGACATCAGTTTATAGCTTTTCTCTGATTATGCACTGAATGGTAGAAATGAAACCAAAAATACATGATGCACATGATTATCCCTTACTTCTTTAAAAAAATTATCAGTGAATAATTGACTAAATATATAGTGAATAATATTTTTATCAGTTCTTTACACAAAGCTGTTGTTAATGTGGAAATTAACCATTTTAATGTTCAATCCATAGTGTATTTTTGGGACTTGAGAAACTATTTAAATAATTTAAATAATATAAATGATGAATATGAAATGCAGCAGGCAGGTTTGTAACAAGATGACGGTGAATAAATAAAGCATTTTAATTTTTTGGGTGAATAATTTCTTTAAACAGAAAATAAAATATGTCTTGTTTTTAATATTTAGTGTTAGTATTTTACTTAAAGGTGATTTTTCATACTTACATACTCATACTCAATATTTATTAACTGATAGTTTTCACAGACAATGAAATTCAATTAAATATATTTACACAGATTAGACCTACATCAAATAAAACTAAGCACTTTATTCATTTGTACTATATTCATGTTACGATTTGTGGTAGCAGGAAAGCGCACGGCGAAGAAGCATGAATCAAAGGAGTTTCTTTAATAAGCAAAAACCACATACACCATTGTATTAACATAAGAGTAATATTAATTCAGGCCAACGAACAGAAATAACCTGAAGCCTTTTAATAAAAGTGAAAAAAGGGAGCAAACAAGATGATTCATATAACACAGGTGGAAACTAATGAATGCAGATTAACTAATCATGGCAACTAAGGAACACTAGGTCACAGGTGAACTGAACACAATGAAAATCGAAAAAAAAAAAAATATATATTTATTTTATTTTAATTTTTTTTCTTGTGAGATTTGCCTACATCAATCAAAATTAGTCACAAGTACAAACGTCCATCTCTGGAGGGTAAATCTCCCGCCTTTGATAGATCATGAAATGCAGAGCAACTCTAAAATCGACAAAGTGTTGAGTGTACCTCAAAGTGTTGTTGTGATGAACAAAGATTTTGGATTTAGTAGGGTTCTCCTTATTTGTGCTGAACTGAACCAAATGCTTCAATACAAATTCCGTTAATGATAAACAAAGTAAAAAATGTATGAATTTACTAAAATTCCATTGATGAGCTGGCCAAAAACAACAACAACAACAAAAACACTTTTAACAGTGCATGGTTGCTTCATCTTGGTTTGACTCCTTGATGTTCTTCCACCATAGTCATTAAAAAAACATTAATGTATTACAGGTGCTGGTCATATAATTAGAGTATCATCAAAATGTTGATTTATTTCACTAATTCCATTCAAAAAGTTAAACTTTTTTTTTTATATTATATTCATTCATTACAAACTGACTGATATATTTCAAATGGTTTTTCTTTTGATTTTAATGATTATAACTGACAACTAAGGAAAATCCCAAATTCAGTATCTCAGAAAATTAGAATATTGTGAAAAGGTTCAATATTGAAGACACCTGGTGCCACTCTCCAATCAGCTAATCAACTCAAAACACCAGCAAAGGCCTTTAAATGGTCTCTCAGTCTAGTTCTGTAGGCTACACAATCATGGGGAAGACTGCTGACTTGACAGTTGTCCAAAAGACGACCATTGACACAATTATTGAGGATAAGACACAAAAGGACTTTGCAAAAGAAGTTGGCTGTTCACGGAGCTCTGTGTCCAAGCACATTAATAGAGAGGCGAAGGGAAGGAAAAGATGTGGTAGAAAAATGTGTACAGGCAATAGGGATAACGGCACCCTGGAGAGGATTGTGAAACAAAACCCATTCAAAAATGTGGGGGAGACTCACAAAGAGTGGACTGCAGCTGGAGTCAGTGCTTCAAGAATCACTACACACAGACGTATGCAAGACATGGGTTTCAGCTGTTGCACTCCTTGTGTCAAACCACTCTTGAACAACAGACAGCGTCAGAAGCATCTCACTTCAAAAAGGACTTTACTGCTGCTTAGTGCTCCACAGTTATGTTCTGTCAGTGATGGTTTGGGGTGCCATGTCTTCTGCTGGTTTTGGTCCACTGTGTTTTCTGAGGTCCAAGGTCAACACAGACGTATACCAGGAAGTTTTAGAGCACTTCATGCTTCCTGCTGCTTACCAACTTTTTATAGATGTAGATTTCAAACTCACCTGAGCTTAACCTCATAGAAAATCTATGGGGTATTGTGCAGAGGAAGATGCGATATGTCAGACCCAAGAATGCAGAAGAGCTGAAGGCCACTATCAGAGCAACCTGGTCTCTCATAACACCTGAGCAGTGCCACAGACTGATCAACGCCTTGCAACGCCGCATTGCTGAAGTAATTCAGGCAAAAGGAGTCCCAACTAAGTATTGAGTGCTGTACATGCTGATACTTTTCATTTTCATACTTTTTAGTTGGCCAATATTTCTAAAAATCCTTTATTTGTATTGGTCTTAAGTAATATTCAAATTTTCTGAGATACTGAATTTGGGATTTTTCTTAGTTGTCAGTTATAATGATCAAAATTAAAAGAAATAAACATTTGAAATATATCAGTCTGTTTGTAATGAATGAATATAATATACACATTTCACTTTTTGAATGGAATTAATGAAATAAATCTACTTTTTGATGATATTCTAATTATATGACCAGCACCTGTAGAATTAAATGCATTAGGAGATTGCTCATACATTTTTATATATTGTGCTGTGTATATGATAAAATGATTTCTGGGCAATTTATATCTCAAAATGTAATTCTTATTAAATATTTATTTTTTACTTTTCTTAGAACAGCAACTAATCTCTTTGAATTTCATACATTTTTACTTTTTAAATTTAACATAAAATTCTGCATCCTCTTTGTTGCCTCTGAAATCAGTTCAAAAGTCAAGTGTAGCATTAGTTCTGGCAGGTCACGTGAGAAAAGCTTGCATTAGCGGACGCTCAGGTGATCCATGTCTACCTATAGGAATCACATATCTATATCATAACATTCCTATTAGGGTCTATTCAATATTATTCAGCTTTAATGCTTGCTCAGGAGCAAATTACCCTTCTCCATCCCCAGCTCCTCCTGGACTTTGCCTTTCTATATTCCTTGTTTAATCAGACTCATTTTATCTTTATTAATGTTTGTACATTAAAATATAATTAAGAAGATTAATGATATCTGCATTTGGTTCTGCTCTGTTTACCCTAGGGGGGTTAATGCTGCTCTCCCGGCTCAGTCATAAATCATGACTGGCTACATGGATGAGCGGAGAAGTTTTACTCAGAACAGAACCATAAAGCCAATACAAACTATATGCAAAATGCCAGTCATTTTGACGTGATGACTGTAGTCCTGACAGAACTGAATTGCAATTTCAAAGACATTTTTTACATGGTGTTTACATTGGCATGAATGTTTAATTAAGGCTTTCTCTTTGTCTATTTCTGTCTCCAGGCCACCACGGATCTGTATGGAAACTGCACACTGCGTCATTCGGGCACATCTGCCGCCGCCCCTGAGGCTGCTGGCGTGTTTGCTCTGGCGTTGGAGGCCAAGTATGTACACTTTTGTTTTCCAGTGCTCAGCGCTGATGAATAGTGAGCCTCTATCAAAGATTTATGAAACAATAAGACAGCAACGCTGGCATACGGCAGCTGAGATCGTAGATTACTGCTGATGAGGGTTGTGTCAGAGCGTAGCACCACAAGCACAACTCGTGCTCTAAAAAGCCTCCCTCATGTATGATTGATACTCTTTAACACTGAAACGGTGCTGATGCCAGAGCCAAAGCTGCCTTCCCAGTGATTTGAGATTTGAATGATGATGTTACTGCATGACCTGCCAACAAATAAACATGCCGTTTCAAGCCCCTTTACTTATAACTCTTACTACTCGATTTGAAAACTTATCTTCCACCCAAAGTCATTGGATTTTGTATCTTAATTCCTCAATAAGCATCCATTCATTATCCAAACTCGATGAACAGATGGCCAGTCTATCACAGTCAGAAGTTCAGTAAATAAGTTCATTTTGAAATGAACAGAAAAAGTATGCAGCATGACAAAGATGATAAAAGTGTGAATCAGGGCTGAGATTGGGCTCGGGCAGCAGCAGTGTTACCCTGCTGGAGGAAAGGAGGGTATCACTGGGAGACACTTCATATTCACATACTTTCAGCTGTTGATGAGGGATCAAACTGGTGCATACGTTGCTAATCACTTCATGAAAATGAAATTGAAAGTCGCTTTTGGTTCAAGCTAACAATTACCCCATGTTTCTCTGAATGCCAAGAAACAAATCATATTTGGCTGCATCTGGTACTTTAGACTCATTAGAAGAGTGTGAAGCTCAAGACTCAATACTTCATGTCAAGAGGAACCATACTGACTGAGATCAACTACAAAGAGCTATTATTTTTTCTTCTAAAAGGGACATATCTTACTGTTTTCTTAATATCATTTTATTATAAATGTGCCACATAAACAGACACCAACACTGTCACTTTTGTAAATGAACTTGAACAGTTCTTACAAGCAATGTTTCATATCAAACCTATGAAGGGATGCAGCTTTCTGAAGCCAGGAATAGTGCTGATTGGCAAGATTCCCTGACTTTTATTGATTTTTATTCGTTGTCTCTAAAACCTTAAAAAAGGTGTAAAGTCACAGCACTTTCTCTATACACTCTCCCTCATATTATCAGTTTTATAAATTCAAATAAGTTTGATTCACATAGCCAGAAGAGTATGATCTCATGGTGGAAAGTGATTTCAACAGCAACACTTGGTTCATTACACTTGATTGAGAAAGCTTTGTCAGGATCTACTGGTGGGGAAACGACAGTTTCACCACATCATTTCTGCCTCCATTCACACATTTCAGTAGGATGTTACGGTGTCAGGACTGGTGCTAATAGCTGTTGACACGGCCTTCCCTGTGTAAAGTCTTTGTGTTTGCTCAGTACTAAATAATGATGTAGGTGGCGAGAGAGCAGGTCTCTTTGTTCAGCCAAATGTAAATACAAATCATAAACTGCAGCTTATTTGCATGTATTTGTATATTTGGGCAGTACTCAGAAGAGTGTAGTGCAGTACAACTCAGGGCTGGACTGGGACTAAAAATCAGCCCTGGAATTTTTGGACCAGTCAGACCATATATATATATATATATATATATATATATATATGCTTATGACTTATAAGGACATAACCCATGTCCCCATTTTTCAAAACTCTTATAAATCATACAAAATTATTATTATTTTTTTTTTTGAGAAAGTAAAAATTCACCAAGTTTCCTGTGAGGGTTAGGGTTAGGTGTAGGGTTGGTGTAGGGCCATAGCATATACAGTTTGTACAGTATAAAAACCATTACACCTATGGGATGAACACACTTTTCACTAAAACAAACGTGTGTGTGTACACACAGACACACACACACACACACTCATATCTTTATGTTTGTATACCTACAGTGTATACGAGTCCAATTTTGATACCGATTGCCTTTTTTTCATTTTGAATCCAATGTCCCCTTTAATCACAATCCCAACAAAGATGCATGAGCAGTTATTTTTATTTATTTAAATTAGATTGTGTAAGTAAAAAATTGTGAAAGTATGCTAAAAATGCAAATTCAGTCTCTGATAGCCGGTGGCAATTGAGTAACAGCTAATAAAACAATCCATTACCACACATAAATCACTTAACCTAACAACTAGATCCAAACTACATGCATGTTTCTTTTTTTATATCATGACGTCATAACTGGATCTTTCAGTGAATTGAGAGACTTCTCTTCAGTGACTCAAGCAGGACTTCTCCAGTCATTTAGTGCTCTTAAACTCTGCCTCCATTGTTGAAAGCCACACCCACATCTCAATGTCCAATCAGAAAATGATGCTCAGAATCAATCCACAATTTTTCAATCATCTGTTACTCTCAGACTATATGAAATATAGCCATTTATGCATCTTGATCCAGCTTTTCTTATTCTTCTGAGCTTCCTGTTTAGCTGCTGAATGATGTGATTGAACATAATGAAGTATTCCAGAGAGCCTTGTATTGATAAATAAACCTCATGCCTCATATGTAAGTTTAGTCTTACTGCCAATATCTAGGATTAATAATGAGAGTGTGGTCAAAAAAAAAAAAAAAGAAAAATCCATAAATAAACAAATTCAGTATACAGTCAACATCCGCTTCCTCTTGCGCTCTGCAAATTGCTCTTCATCTCGAGTCGAGCGCTGTAAGGGTTTTGTTGTTCTGTTGCTATGTGCTCTTAGCAGGAAGTCAATCACTCAATAGATCACATTTTATATTGAATTGATATGGTAACTATTAGGATCAGAAGCTTGAAGGAGGCTTGAATGCTTCATGTTTATTTTTTTATCCTAGGCTTGACATTATTTCCTTCATTATGTTTGTCTGCAGTCCGAACCTGACGTGGAGGGACCTGCAGCACCTGACGGTCCTCACCTCTAAGAGGAACAAGCTGCACGACGAGGTGCACCAGTGGAGGAGGAACGGTGTGGGCCTGGAGTTCAACCATCTGTTCGGATACGGCGTGCTGGATGCCGGAGGGATGGTCAAACTGGCCCGGGAGTGGAAGACCGTCCCGGAACGATTCCACTGTGTGGCGGGATCCGTGCAGGAGACACAGTGAGTACAGAAAACATGCCACTACAACTGCAGCTGTGAGGTTAACATAATGCCATTTCACTGCAGCAGCCATTAGTTATATCTGCAAGTGAACAAGATGCTGGAGACAAATGTAGAATATAGATATCAGAAATTTACTCATTATTGCACAGAAATGTATTTCTAATGTTCAAATTGTTCTAAATTATATTTCTTATATAATGCTTTTCTTATAGCTCCACCAATCTCTGCCTTTTGTGCAACAGCAGCATGATTTAAAGCTCAAATCTAATTGGACAGCCTGTTTCATCACGAGGCGATGATGAAAAAATCAATTCATCGCATCTGGGTTGAATGGCTCCATTGGGATTCATTGTTTCTATTCAAGAATGTTAAGGAGTTGGACATTCACGTCACTAAACCACATTTAGTGTGAAAGGCCCTGGAGTGCCTAAAACCCTTTTAAACCACATGACACAAGCTACAGCCATCATTCACACGTGTGATGCATATTTAAACAGAGGGAAAAAATAATGCTTAAGACATTTGATTTCTGAAATAACTGTGGTGTTAAATATTATTTTCCTTCTGTTTTGATCTGCATTACCTGTGTGTGATTGTGGTTTCCCGGGCCGCTCTGACCCCCTCTGTGCTCTGTGTGAAGGCATATTGCATGTGTCGCCTTCCTGACTCTCCACACTCAATCAGCTGCTCTCGGCCACTCGTTCTCACATCTGCTATAATTAGTCCTCTCCCACTCACTGCTGGACACTGCATGCTATGGCTACAGCTGCAATTACACTGAGACTGTGTGTGTGTGTGTGTGTGTGTGCATGCACTCTTGTTTGTGTAGGTGTCCTTGTCAAAACCTCCATTGACAAAGGGCCACCCCTCATATCAAACCTTACACAGGGTTTGTGGGAGTTGTGGCGAGGCACAATTTAAGAACAGCAATGAAGCAGTGGAAGAGGAAAGATGTGAGTGAAGTGTAATGAGTGGAAGCAGGCAGAGCGTTTGCCGTGTGATAAGACTCCTATCCACACTGACTAATGAATGCCTACTCGTGTACCACTAACTACAGAACACATCACAAGTGTCACTGGAGCCAGGAACAATCAGGGTTTAATTGATTTCACAGGAGTTCCCCGAAACTTTTAATTTCTGAGCGATTACAGGATTTAACCATACTTTCTTATCAACATGTGAAAAAGAATACATGACAATTTCTCTAATTTAATAAATTTAACCAATTTATTTATTTTATTTTATTTACTTAAAATTATGCTTTTTTGTTTACTTTTCTGAACTTTTAGGGATATGCTTTGGTCAAGCTCAAGCACTTCTAAAATGTCTCAAAGCAGAAAAAAAAAAAAAAAAAGATATTCACAGGTGGCAAATAACATACAGTGGCACACCTTTTGTTCCAGAACAGTAATTAAATCAAAAGCATGAGCTCACATTCCTCCTTGTTTCAGGTCAGGGCTTAGTTTGTTTCTCAGAGTTCCCCGTTCAATGATGTGTTATAAGCAAAGCTGGTAATTACATTTGCATAATATCAGATCACTTTAGTTCAGGTACTCTACATTTTCATGAATCAATCCAGATTTGGTACTTACACTCTATTCGTAATTTGCCTGAGCTTCATAGGCCGCAATGTACCCTGTCCGGTGTTCTGTCTGTACATTTTTGCATATAAATTGTTATGAATTAAAATATTCTGAATGATACTGATTCTTCCTACGTTTTACAAATGATACCCAATACTATCGAGGCCATGGAATGAAAAATAAATAAGTTAGTAAACTTCTGAGATATAAACTCAGAATTGTGAGATATAAACCCAGAATTGTGAGATAAACTCAGAATTGCGGTTTTAAAAAAGTCTGTATGAGTTTATATCTCAATTGTGTCATTTTGCGCTAAATTCTGTTTTTATCATCTCACAATTTAGACTTAGAATTGCAAGAAAAAAGTCAGAATTGTGAGATATAAACTCAGAATTCAGCGGTAAAAAGACAGAAATTGAGCATCGTGTTAGTTCAGTCAGGCCACGTTAGTCACACTTGCATCAGCTGTTCCTGACGTGTACCAATCCA
The DNA here is from genome assembly GCF_023724105.1 of Carassius gibelio. NCBI lineage: Eukaryota > Metazoa > Chordata > Actinopteri > Cypriniformes > Cyprinidae > Carassius > Carassius gibelio. The sequence continues at coordinate 26,388,250 of NC_068383.1, read as the reverse complement.
GTCTCGACACCCATCACCTGCGGTCTATTTAAATTCCCATTCTTCAGCATCTCTTCCATCGCATTGCTGCTTGCAATTAACTCCCTCCTCCAACACCAGCTCCACCAACTGAACCTGTAATCCGATCTAACTTGTTCTTTCTTTACAGTCTCTTTATTGGAAGCAGTCTCTATCACATTTTATCTATCACACTCTATCACTCATGTAATTGTGAATTGTAATTATATATGCTTATTATGGTTCTGTTGTGTACCCCAGGGGGGTTTGTCTTGCTGCTCTCCCGGCTCTGTCCAAGCATGGCTGCATGGACAGAACAGAACCATACAACCTACACTAACTGTGCAATATAATTGTCATAAACATACTTGACGGAAGTGGTCCTGATTAAATTGAGATATAAACTTGTAGACTTTTTTTTAAAATCAATTCTGTCTTATTTTCTGAATTCTGAGCTTATCTCACAATTCTGGGATATATTTCACAACTACCTTGTACAACTACTAGCTTTTGTCATCTATGAGCTGTGTAGGTTTTCGCAAACACACAGCAAACAGATCTTACATGTTCTTCGATGTTTCACATGGCTCTTTTAATAGCTGTTGTTCTCGTCTACGAGCACCAAACACATCCACACCCTTGTGTCCTCTTGTGTGGCCTTTGGATATTTCTGTCAACTAGTTTCCTGGGAAACACTAGCCTCTCAAAGACTGATGCGCACACAAACGCACCCACTAATGTGAGTCGTAATGGGCCAGGCTGGGAGACCTGCCTCTGATAATGCCATTACATCCACTTTACACTCACTCACTCAAGTCCTGCGCTGTTATCATCGGAGGAGCACAAAACAGGCAGTCAGCAGCGGCGGGCCTTTGTGCTCACGCCACAACAAAGCAGCCTTCTGTAGGGGAAAAACCCATCATCTGGCCAAAGCAATTGTTGGCAGCAGGATGGTGCGTCACTGAAAATAGAGGAACATATAATCTTTTTTTTTTTTTTTTCATGGCCCAGTTTCGCTGCTTGTTTTGAAATGGCAGTAGCTCAGAATGGCAGAAGTGTTGGGCTATTTCTGAAATGAAAACACAGGCTTTTCATTAGAGCTCCAGCTCTTGCACACATACTCATTTTGGTAATTATTTATTTGACATTTCTGTAGTTGTAGTGAAACGCATTTGTCTGAGCCTGATGCCTGTACATTGGTCAGAGAGGTCTTCACACATTCATACTGGTTTATTAGCTAATGTCACTGAATTAATGTGAACTCTGTAAATGTCACCGGGAACAGATTTATCCGATCTAATCTCAAGCCCACATAGGCTATTTTTTCTGCACTAATTTAAGTCTGCAGAAGGGTTTAAAATCAGTGTGAATATTAATTGACAATATCTTTCTTAACCTTTGTGAAAAAGAATTACACTATAGCATCTTTATAAAAAGAGCATTTACAACAGAAATAATGAAGAATATATTTTAACATGAAGTGCATGTTATTTACAATTATGTGAAAATGTATTGTAATATACTTTATATTAAATGCTATGAGGTGAGCATAAGAGTGCCTTTTGACCCAAATAAGACTTAAGTACATTGTTTACAATTACAAGTACAAATAACTCTTGAAATGTGGTTAAACTTCATTGCTGAATGTACTGAAAGCATTTATGATAAATTAAAATATATTTAAATACATGACATAGAAGTTTCAATAGATATTACATTATTTATTTACAATTGCACATTTGTGATTAGGTTCAGGTTAGGTCTTTATTATCATTGCAAATGTTTATACAATATAATTCTGTTTCAATCCGATTTGCAGCATTAAAAATAATATAGATATTTTGTTTTTACATTTTACATTAAAATACATTTTACCTGTAATATATGTATAAAAATCAATGAAGCAAAAGCTTTTGCACAATGGAGTTGAGATATAGTACCATATTGATTTTCAATGTATTATCAAATATCCTTGATTAAACATGATTTAATATGTACTTTGAGGTAAAACTTTTAATTTCAAGGACACTTAAGTGCCATTTTTTTAGTATCATCTGCAAGTACGGCTTTTTAAAATATACTTTTAAACACCTTTCTCATAAGGGAATGCATAGTGTTATTGTGAGCAATCTTTTTAAAATGTTGTCTTTGTATTGTTGTTATATTATTTTAAGTAAATAGTGTGCTCTGCATATTTCCTCTCCTTTTTAAACCCTTCTATTACTGTTTGTAACAACAGCCTTTCAGCAACAAATTCCCACTGGATACAAACATCTATTCCACATTTTTACTCATTCGGTATCCATTTATACTCTGAAATACATCAGTTTCACATTTCACCAAGAGCACTGCACTGCTACGGATAGCTGAAAGCATCAACTCAAAACTAAATCTGTTTATATATATATATATATATATATATATATATATATATATATATATATATATATAATACATAACATAGATGTATTGAAATTAGACGTTATAAATGACTCCTGTCTGATGCCTACAAAACATCTGCAGAACTTCCCCACATGGCCTTTTTCCCCCTCACAAAAACATATTGATCTGGATGTTGTGTATATCTCAAATGCTCCAGAGAGGTGATTATGGAAGAACATGAAATTTGTCAGGGTTTAGATGTTTAAAGCTCCCCTAAGGCTCATCCCAGGCACTTTAGCATCCATGTCAACCCCATAGCTGGAGACAACCATGGTTAACTAAGTGCACCTAATAAAATGCCATCTGTTGTCAGTATATTAACCAGTTAGACAGTATCTTCCATCATCAGTCACAGTTTAAAATGTTCCTTTTGTCCTTGACTCTTCTGCAGATTTCAATGCAAGTTTTATAAAAAAAACTCATTGTCTTGCTCTCTTTCTTTGCACAGAAAAATACAGTCGGGCAACAAACTGGTGCTGAGCATCACGACCGATGCCTGCCAGGGCAAAGACAACTTTGTGCGCTACCTGGAGCATGTGCAGGCCGTCATCACTATCAATGCCAGCCGCCGCGGGGACCTCAACGTCAACATGACTTCACCGATGGGGACCAAGTCCATCCTGCTGGGCCGCCGACCCCGGGACGATGACGCCAAGGTGGGCTTCGATAAGTGGCCCTTCATGACCACCCACACATGGGGCGAGGACCCTCGAGGAACCTGGCTGCTGGAGGTGGGTTTCCAGGGCGAAGCCCCACAGAGCGGTGTGCTGAAAGAGTGGACCCTCATGCTACACGGAACACAAAGTGCCCCTTACATAGACCAAGTGGTGCGGGATTACCAGTCCAAACTGGCCATGTCCAAAAAAGAAGAGCTTGAGGAGGAATTAGATGAAGCTGTGGAGAGAAGCTTGAAAAGCCTTTTGAGTAAAAATAACTAGCCATGTGCATGATAATATCCTCTCTGTATTAGCATATATTCCTAGCCTGTTCTCTCTCAGCTTTCTCTTTTTTTCTCTTGTGATTATTTGATGAATGTTTGACATGAATCTCTCATATTAAAGTGTATACTCTGAATTATACAGCGGCCACAAAACCATTTCAACACTTAAAACACACTTAGAAATATTTGAATATCATTGTGCCAAATATCAAAGCAAGTGGCATTTACATTAATGAAAGACAGTACAAGCACATTTTACAAGCAAAACACTTCACAAAAAGACCTTTGCGTAATGGACAAGCGTGGCAATGGAGTTGGAGATCTAAATGCAGGCTTTATTTGAAAGAGCGTGATCAAAACAGGAATGGTCAAACACCAGCTAACAACAATGTCCAAGAGCAAGGCAAAAAAAAAAGAGTAATCTAGATAACAGGAGAGGGTCAGGGCAGGCAGCAAATCATCAAAAACCAGAAAAAAGTCCAAAGTCAAAAAACACAGGCTAGGCAAGTGAAAGACTAGAATAACAGGATACCAGGAAACACTTAGCTAATACAAACAATACTTTGCAATCTGTGTGTCAATGAGAGCAGGTCTCATAGTTCTACTGATAGGGTACAGAGTGAGTGATCAGATACTATGCATGGGATTATGGGAAATGGAGTCAGGTGATGGAGACCTTGTGAGTGGGAGGAACAGAAGGGACCAGATTTGTGACACTTTGTCAGGTTTCAAATAAATATACTGAGTTTATATATCTACAAAAAATCATCTGGACAGCAGCTGGTTAAAAGTCATTACAACAGTACCTCAGAAAGTAACATCATTTTTTAAATGCAGTGACATTCAGACAATAAAGTGTGACTTGAGTGTCCAAATGTGTATTTTGGCACCGCTGTATGTGCCATCGAGAAAATAGTACATCTTCCTTTTGATGTTCCTTTTTTTAGTCTTTACAGAAATGTATATAAACCAAATATATCTATACTTTATTATGCTCTTGCTTACCTGATGTGTCCACCTCTACTGTACAGTTTGTGATTGTAAATCATTTTGTGTGATTCTCCTTTAAAGTTTAGTATCTTGCAAACAGAGCGGTGATATTTCTTTCTGTTTTTCTTTTTTTTATTATTATTTTTTTTATGAAGAGATAAAATGAAGAGATAAAAAAATTATATGACTTATGGCCAAACAGAGAACACTTCATAGCATTGTATATATATAATAAATCTATTTAGCAGTTTGTTAAAGCACCTGACTGATTAAGACAGTAATTTTCCCAGCGGGTTGGGTGATGTGGGGTACAGTGGTTTAGAATTAAAGTCTAACTTGTAAACAAGTTGAAATGATAAATCAATTTACGGTTACCAAGAAGCTTAGCAACTGCTGTATTAATAGTCATAGTTTCAAGAGTGTTTATAGACATTTTAGAGCTTGACGTTGTACCTGGCTTATCTTAATTTAAATATTTGTATTTGTTTATTTATTATTATTAATATAAACAAATAAGTTTCAAAAAGTGCATTGTGCCCAAGTCTGAATTAATTCTGAATGTGATATTTCAGAATTTTCCCTTCGCATTGGACCTTGCAATTTTGTAGGTTATATCTGTATTCAGCCAGGTCAGTTTCGTGAAAAAAAAAAAAAAGTTTATTCTTGCAACTGACTCATGCAGAAAAGCATTTGCCTAATGGTTGAACTAATTGAACACCACAAGGGTCTGTTGTTAATAGATTAGATCAGTGATATTCAAGGTTCTGATTTAACATATTTCATATGTTAAATGACAGACTAAAGCAGGGGGTTACTGAGTTACTGAGAGTGAGTAGAATGCAGCTGGTCATGTGATCTCAACATGGCAGCCGCCATTTAGAATAAAGCATCTCACTCTTGTGAGAGTGTACATCATTTTTAAACATTTCTCTTCTGGCTTGTTCCCATCAGGGGTCACCAAACCAATTTAACACGTCATACACTGGATGTCCTTCCTGGTACATCCCAGCACTGAGAATGCAACTCATGCAATCCCAGTGCTAGGAAACACTCACTCACACCTACATATGGTTCATGTCTTTGGACTGTGCGGTAAACCAGAACACCTGGAGGAAACCCATGCAGACGTTGGCAGAACACGCAAGAAACAAACAGGACACCTCCTTGGCCAAGACTTGAACCAGGGATCTAATTGCAGCGAGGCAACAGTGCTACCCACTGAGCGAGCATGCTACACAATGAGCATTTTAAACAAAAGTGCCCCCCCTCCCCCGCCAGAAAAAGCTTTTCATTTATTTTGATGCAAAATTTAAAACATTAATATCAAATTCTGTCTAAAAACATGCACTGATTGGAATGAGAGTGACAGCTAATGTGACAACACACAGACAACACAAACTGAGATTTTACTGATTTTTATTTGTTGTGCAGTTAATACACATCAAGTCTTTGGTGAGCAATGCTGATGTCTTAAATTGAACAAAATAATAGCAAATAAAACTCTAAACATTTGCTTTGGTTTGACCTGAGGGTAAGGGCGAGAGACGGTGATATTGTACAACTTTACTGGGGTAGCTTTATGGCTCTATTCCACAACCTAGGGAACTGCCTACCTAGGCAGCATTTTAAGTCATCATAGGTGTACTTCCGATGATAAGGCTGTTCCAAAAGGTAGGCATATTTTTGTCCACTGCCTTCTATGATACTGAGATGTGGAAAAAAATCTAAGACAGCACTGCAAGTATCTTTTGCAGAGAAGGCAATCCCAGAGTAAAATACCCATCCAAGATGGCAGATGAAGCAAAAGAAAATGCATAATATATAATATAGAAAACTGAAAATGTACCCTTTTGTATGCCCTGTTTTTATGATTATAAATTTATGAGCATACTTTAACTTAGTAACAATGTAACACCAAACTCTTTTGAAATAATTTGTTGATTAGAGATCCCCCGTGCACTTTGTAAGTAGCTCTAGGTAGAACTACTTACCAAATCAATCGCTCAGGAAGTTCAGTTTCAGTACGTATGGTGCCCTAGAAGGCTCACTGGGTTTTGGAATAGAGCCTTTGAATCCTATTGAGACTGGCAATTAATGTTTTCTTTGTCAAGGTTCTCAGTTTCCAAATTTACTTTTGTGTGTGGGGGGAATATGGGGCATTTTTTATTTTTGGATTCCCAAGTTTTCAGACAGTAAAGGCCAAAGGCAATGGTGCAGTGCTGCAGGATGTTAACAGTGCAGCACTAGGAATCTTCTCGACAGCAGGCAGGAGGCAAAACTGGAGAAGGTCCGAGGCAAGAATGGATAGAACATGTGGAATGTTTGAGTGGTATCAAGAAGATCTATCGGCGTGTTTCTTTCTGCTGGTCTTCTCGATCATGGTCTCAACCACTGTGGTTGTCTCCTTATAGCCCTTAACTTTTTTGTCAGGGGAGAGCTTCTCCACTGACTCCACTACTTCTACCTTCTCATAAGTCATGGAGTTAGGGGGTATGGAGCTAGGCGATGGCATGGGTGGAGGGCCTCGAAAGCTGCTAGGATCGTCCGAGGTCTTGCTTTTGCCACCACGTTGGGGTGAGGGCTGCCTGGGGCCTGGAGGAGGTCTGGGGCCTTTGTCGTCATGAGGGCCTGGTGGTGGACCGGGGCTCGGTTCTGGTCCATTTTTGTATTTTTCCCTCTCTCCATTTCCACCCCCCTTCCTATATCGATCATCTTGTCCAGTTTCTGGTTCTGAAGGTGTGGTAGGGGTTAAGGGTGTAGGTCCAGATATGGGGCTTGGGATAGGTGAGGGTGTACCTCTCCAGTACGGATCATAAGGCATCATGCCATCTTGGATTGTAACATAGACGTGACTGGCAGAAGGGGTAGTCGAAAAGAAGCAGGGGTCAAGGTAGTTAGAGTCGCCCGTAACTAGTACATAGCGTCCCTTGGTGAAGAAGTCAGCAATTGGTTCTGGTCTCCTTACACGCCTCATGCGGTCGCGTATGAGGTTACAGAGAGTGTCAAAGGCTTTGCTGATCTGGGCTCCATCAGGCACATCTTCACGAGAAACCTGCTCTTCACTTCCAACTCCCTGCTCCTCCATCAACTGTTCTTTCTCTTCCTCCTCCAATTCTTCTGCTGGCTTCACCTCAAGTCCACTAGCTCCTTTGGATGCAATCTCTTTCTTTTTAAACACTTTCTTAGCCAAGTACTTCTGACGAGGCTTTACATTGGTGATGTCTTGGATGACTTGGGTGATATCTAAAAAGCAGATTCAGACATGATTTTAAAGAAATTTGAATATAATCTTAGGATCAGGCCTGTTAAGCAGAATGCTGTGAACAATGCAAAAATTACTATGGTTGTGTTATAATAAAAGAAAGTATTTCAGTAAATGCATATGCAAGACTTTCAAAAATATGCTCTGGCCAAGCTGAGGCATGAAACATAGTCTACAATTATTGTAGCTATACATAATTTTTGCAGCATAAAAATATGCATTGTATTCTCAGTTGCCTAAATGGGCAATTATAGTGGGCATTCATGTGAACTTCTATGGCCAGTTTTCAGCACAGATATTTGTAGATAATTCCATAGGTTTGTTTAACACTGCAGCACAGAGTGTGCTCAATAAGACTATATGTGCATGCAATGCATTAGTGAAATGTCACTTCCTGGAACTGGCTTTTGTTAGTCAAGGGGTGGTCTCAGCCTCAGATGTCATCCACTCTCCTATCTCTGAATGTCGTGCCCTGTCCCAAATGGCACACTTTATGTGAATGGTCACCATGTGTTAATGGTAAATACACGTCCATTAAATTCACAAGACCAGGGTGTTCCATTCATCATTTTAGGATTCTGAAAGGTGATTCATCAATAAAGTGTGATATTTTAATATCACTTTTTTAAAGTTAGGCCTACATTAAGTTTTTTCACATTAAACATTTTAGAATGTCTCGCTGATTTTAGTTTAAATATTGCTTTATTTGGATTGCTAATGGCCAAAACTTGCATTTTGTTCACATATCTTTGTTTTATTCTTTTGGGGGGTGATCTAAATATTTTTGGATTATAACAGATAGAAAACGGATGGGCTTGTGCTGCAGTTACATGGGTGTTTTGCCCAGCAGGTCTTTGAGCCAGTAATGTGACTGAAAATTATGTACAGCAATGAGTTTTGTGCTTTTGGTACTTTTAATATAAAACAAAGTGTCAGATTTCAAATTCTGTCAGTTTTATAGTGAAATACAAACAATATGTCTTACAATAATGTGTTTTTCACTCTCTTTAATGTGGCATAACAGATCACCCCAGTTTAAGCACATCAGCATTCAATCATCTATTTGATTACGAGACATTCATTTCATTAAAGGTGCAATGTGTAACATTTACAACAATCTATTAACAGAAATGCAATATAATATACATAACTATGTTTTCAGAGATGCATAAAGACCTTATTTAATGAGCTATTATGTTTTTATTATATATATATATATATATATATATATATATATATATATATATATATATATATATATATATATATATATATAGTGTTTCTGTAGCTCAATTGGTAGAGCACTGCGTTCGATTCGATTCCCCGGGAACGCATGATATGTATAAATTGATAGCCTGAATGCACTGTAAGTCGCTTTGGATAAAAGTGTCCGCTAAATGCATAAATTTAATTTAAATTATATATATATATATATATATATATATATATATATATATATATATATATATATATATATATATATATATATATATATATAATTATATGATGAATGCATTCGAGATGTGAATAAATATTTCAAAACATACTATCCCTGTGTGCATATGACACGTTATGATTTCTGCTAATAATCCCACATATATTCACATGAGTTGTCAAGCCACCAGAATTTCTCCTGATGCTCCAAATCTGGGCCATTTGCCTGTGTAATACAGTATAAGCTACAAAATTGCTATGATTTAATTCTCATAATTTTGACTTAATTCTCAAAATATTTTTACTTTATTCTCGTATTGCTACAACTTTATTCTTGTAATTTTTATTTTGTTTTAGAAATATTTTGACTTTGTTCTCGTAATTTCAACTTTATTCTCAAAACATTTCGAATATATTATTGTAATTTGTACTATTTTCTCAATTTATTACAACTTTAATTGTTTAATCTTAGATTTTTTCTCTACATGGCACTAAAACATTGCCATAATAACGCCAATATACCATATAATATGTACAGTAGCATGGCAGTCTATACTTTTTTATTTTTATGCTGCCTCATGTCAACAGACAAGGTCTGGCTACATTCGTCCTTTACAGTGAGCTCACAGGACGCAACTGATATTGATGACATAGGGCACTGATGACATATATTTAAGGACATATATTCAACATTAAAAGACAAATGTACTTGATAAAGTGTAACCCTAATCATTGTCTTTCTTCTGTGGCTCTCAACAAACAGCAGTTACTCTCTACAATTCCATGACCGCAGACATAAAGGTCATTGTCATATATCGTTGTTAACAGGGCCAACGCATGGATCTTAAAGGCAATTTTATTATGCTTCTACATTCAAGTAGCTGGAGAGGGACTAAGCAAGACAAAGAGGGCATAAATCTTCATTCTGGCGAGCAGATGCTCGCTGCTGATTTGTTGCCTGTTAAGACTATCACAAAGATGCAGTCATGTTACATAACAGCCCTCCCCAGCCCAGACGCTCACCTTTTCCTTTCCTGCTCACGCTAGGACTATGGCTGTATTTATAGTTGGTTGTGAACAGAGTAATGGGTGTCCCAATTATTGCTGAGTTCAATCTGTGATAGTGAAAGGGAGAAAGCAAAAGAAAAAAGTATAGAAATAAAAGTAAGAACCAATTAGGCTGGGTTTATTGGGTAAGATGACAATGTAGTTATACTGCCACTGTGTGGCAGCGAGAGTGCCATACCAAACACAAATCTGAATGTATTTGTACAAAAAAATATAAAATAATAATAATAATAATAATAATAATAATAATAAATAACATGACGATGACTTTGTAAGTGAATAAAAAGGAGATAACAACTGAGGTTTAGAAGACCACCCACTGGTCCCACTGTCTCACCTGTTGTCTTCATTCTCGATGATTCTCTTGTAGCGCTCAAGCTCGTTGTCCAGAGAGCTCTGGTACATGGCCAGCTGTCGACACTTGTCAGTGTATTTCTCCAGTGACCTCTCGGCCTCCTCCATCTCCTTCCTGAGGGTCTCGATCTGTTCGTTGTACTGCTGGATCTCGTCGTCGTAGCTCTCTTGTGTGGTCTTGATGGTTTGTTCCAGCACAGAGGTCTAGAATAACAGATACATTACATCAGAGGTGTTCATTATAGATCAGTAAAATGTTGTGTTATGTTGTGTAAATCGATTTTTTTTCAGCTTTTACAGAGATAACTGTCTTTAGGGTTTTTATATTCAGTGTACTATGGGTAATAATTGCGTATTGTTTGGCCTATGGCATTAGTAGTAATATTAACGAATGCTAATGTTACACTGTTACACTGGTTATGCAGTTATACTGTGTTGGGTCTCAACCTGGGTAATGAAGCAAAACCAGCGTATTTGCTCTCATCTATGACTGAGGTGAAAATGAAAACCAGGGTTAGAAATTCTGTCCATCATTCTTTTGGTGATTTTGGCTATTATCTCACAGGCTAGTGACACTTTGCTAGGTTCAGGACACTCTGAGCTGATGGTATGGAGAGTGATCTGTGTCTGAGTGTAGGAGATCCACACCTCTGTCTGCAGCCGCTGTTTCTGCGCCTGGAGCTGGCAGATGGCGCTCTTGTACTCCTCCAGCTGACTGCGCAGCGCTGGAGCGCGCCTCTGGGCCATCAACCTCTCCTGATCCTGCACAAGAAGAGCAGGTGAGACTCCTGAGCAGTTATGATCAGAGATGGCTTGTGTTCTGGTCACACTGAGGTCGAACGTCTTTCACTTTGACTCACGTCACTGTACACCTTTCAAATCCAGGCAATGTCTTTTCTAAAAGGTCAAACATGCCCGAGAGTCTTTATTAAGAGAAAACGTCCAAAAGCAAGGACTCTTTTTATTGCTCCTACATATAATAAAATACAGGTATAGGTTAATTCACAAGTAGCTTAACACTGCAGAATCCAGATTGAATTTTCCGTCTAAAGCTATCACAGGTTTTACTGGTTGTGTGTATTATTTAAAAGCAAAGAAAATGTCATTGTAAGATTGAATTTGATAGTTTGTCACCCTCAGCACTAATTACCATGAACACTAAGCTTGAACAAGACATTACCTTAGAGATTAAATGTTAGTATGTTTGCTATTACTATGTGTTAGTAATTTTGAACAAACACCTAGATAAGTATCAAGGCCTATTCACAGCAAGGACAACAACTAGCCTATAAAGGTAACAATATAATGATTATTATATTTTTTTAATTGTTCTATATTTATATAAATTGTATCACGTGATGTGTTAGCCACACATTAGCCCTCACTAATTGTACTGTATTATTATCAGCCCTTTGTATTCCATATCTTCAGACCACTAGTAGTGACTGCTGCAACGTTTGCCCTTCCTTTACTAAAATATGACCAAACACAACAAATGAAGTAAAAATCCAACCCAAAAAGCAAAGCATACATGTGTCTCTTCTCCAGGTCCCTGCAGTATCAAAGTGAAACATGCACGTCATACAGTGTGTGTGTGTGTGTGTGTGTGAGAAAGAGTGTGAGAAGCCCTGCTGCTGGAGAGCGCACAAGAGCGGTGATACAGGAAGATAAAGAGTGTCATCGCTCAGAGAGACTGATCACTCAGGGCACATTCAGAGCGCCGCGCTAATTTCACTGGCACCAACGGCGCACAATTCTTATTGCATGTGACACCCAGAGAGTCAGCAAGGGCCCGAGGCGCTGAGAGCCACAAGGTCACCCTACCTCTGAGACAGACGTGCTCGCCATGAGGGGAATAGTCTGCTTGATCTGGTGCAGGATGTTTAGATACGTCTGGATTTCAGCAAGGTTCTGTGGAGGAAACAGACATAAGAGACAGGAATCAGTGGAGGTGGACATGATGAGCGCCGGAGACTGTTGAAAGGTCAATTTCATTACAGAGGAGACTCGCACACCAGGAGGATGCTTCCCTTGCTTCACTGCAATTTAAGAAAACCCTATTTAACAAGTTGTGCCCTAATAGATGATTATATATAGATATCTATTAAATGACATTTCATTGAAGTGTTATCTGCAAAGTAATGATCCAAGTTCAGTGGTCCTGTCCTTCACCTTTTTAATCATATGCAGGTAATTAATATATGAAGTCAGATTAACCACACAGCAGAGGAACCACGGGAATAATTGTACTAATTCATGCAAATTAACCACTCATTTTAACAAAACGTGAAACAGCAATATACTTTTTATTGATTATTTGATTAAATATTATTCACACAATAGAAATAAATGATTCATAATTTATTGATTCTCCCTAATTGTTCTTTTCATATTTTTAATGATCCTTTCTAAAATATCCTACCACTTTTTTACATTTACATAGTCAGCTGGCTATAATGACACAGAAATTTGAGAGGCTACACAGCATTTTTAATTTTATAATCATTCAGTGCGTTATTTAACCATTATGTCTTTGAAAGGTTTTTTTTTTTTTTTTTTTACACATTCAAATGCACAAATCAGTTTTTCTTATTTACATGTCATACAGGGATTCCTAAACTTTTTTTTTTGTTAGCTGAACATATATTTACTTGAATTAAAGGCCCTTTAAGGAAATAAGTTGGATGTTCACAGTTCTCTGTCATTAGTTAATGGTCACATGGCATGCAAACAAATAAAATATTTCATCTTATTTAGCACATTTTTTTATGATTTATTTTAATTTTACATTTTAAATAAATGTAGGAAAACCTCAAAATAATGTGATGTTTAATGCACCTCACGTTGGTAACAACGAATGGAATATATTTTCTTTCTCTTTGTATTTTTATATGAATATATTTATATTAATATATGGTATCTTCTTTAAACCAGAGTGATAAATTAGTTAGGTCAAAATTAATCAACTAATCAAAAAGGAGTCCCATTATATTCCCTAAAATCTGTAATGTAATTGTATGTATTGTATGTCTGTAATGGATTATGTTACTAACTACAATTTTGTCACATAATTTGTAATCTCTAATGGACACTCAGCTCTGCCGGTCCTAATGTACTAATACATTATTGCAGCGCTGGAGCCCCAACACTATGCTTTTTGCATGTCTCGTTAAATCAAGCTCACCTGATTTATCGCATCAACTCAATAAGACTTCAAGACCAGAAATAAGTGTGTCAGAGAAAGGAGTCAAAATCTGTAGTGTCGCTACACTCCGGAAACAGGGTTGGGAATCACTGCTTTAAGGTACCAATAGGCATGCTTCAGGGCAAAATAAGGTACAAAGCTGTACCTTTTGAAACGATACCACCCTAGTGAAAGTTTTTCTACCTTTTATTCCTGAGAGTACACAATTAAAGTTGAATATTTTACTATTGATCTTAGTTTGAATGCTCAGATCAGAAGTAGTTGTTTTCGTTGTTGGGGATGTGATGCTCATGTAACAGAACATAAAGTTTGCAATATTGTCTTTTTCTGCATCCAAACACACGTGCACATTTAATTTACTTATTTCATTAATTTACACTTCATTTAGTCATATATGTCAAATTCACATGCTGTAAACTGTGAATGATTAACTTAGCCAGCGCCTTTAGACACGGTACATGCATGACTGCGTAGAAAGCATCTGCTCTCTGAAGCGCCTCATGAGATGTGTTAGACATGAGCACAAGAACAGCTTCAGTTTTCAATATATATATATATATATATATTGTACTTCCAACTAGCATTAGCACTGCTATGTTCCACCAACAATACCAGTAGGATATCAATCAGTGCTTCAAATGTAAGTGCCAATATTTTGGCTGCTGTGTCATATATCTATGTTTGTGTGTTGGGGAATGTGTGTATGTGTTTTTGGGCTTCCAGCTGCTGTTCTAGCTTCTGAAATCATGTACATGTTGATTAGACACTTCTGGCATTCAGATGCTGAATGTGATGCACCGCAGTGCTGATTAAACATGATGCAGGACCACACAATAGCCTGTCACTCTATACGGCTCAGAAAAACACTGCTGACATCACATTTAAACACAGTTCTGTCCTCTGAGAACAGATGTAAGCTCAGCAAAAAGAAAGCACACCTCTCAACAAAATCCATAATACACTGAATTTTCAGTCCCACTTTAGTTTGGGGACCAATTCTCACTCCCAACTATAAACTATGACTTTTGCTTCAATAAACTGCTTATTTTCTACTTATTAATAGTTAGTTGTTAAGTTTAGGTATGGTGTAGAATTAAGGGATGTAGAACAAAGTCATGCAGAATAAAGCATTAATATATGCTTCATAAGTAGGCCTACTAATAAAAAGGCAATATGCTAGTAATATACATGCTAATAATCAACAAGTTACTAGTGCAAGAGTGGGCAGCGTTGCCAACACGTTTCTGTGCTTCTGAATGCTTCTGTGTGTGAGTGATGTGTGTGTTAAAGCAGTACATTAACTGGCCATATCTCACTCAAACTCGCAGTGCTGTTCAGTAGGATCACACTATAAATCTGTTATTGAAAGTTTCGTTTAATTAGGGTTAAATAGGGCCATATTTAACTTTATATTGTCTCAAATTGTGCAAGGTGTGATCTTTTGTAAAAGTGTAATTGCTCTCCTTTCAATTTGATGTCCTATAAAGAAGAATCCACAAGTGTACGCTGTTAGACATCATTAAAATTGGATTGGTTTGTCATTCACATCTGCTGCCAACTGACAATTTCACAGAAGTGCTTTTGAGAAGCTACTCGAAAAGATAGAAGTGCAAATAGGAGTTGTGATCGCCTCCTACCTTTTTGTGTCTCTCTCTGGTGGCGTTGACGTCATCTTGCAGGAACTGCAGCTGGATTTGGTACTCAAGGTTTCTCAATAGAACCGTGTCGGCTTCCTGAAAACACAAGAGCAAATAGACTCATAATCATTTTGCTGTTAGAGACTTTATCTGGAAAAACTAACAGTGGTGATGCATTTTCTTTTTAAGGACTGCTGTTAAGACTGTTACATTGCACTCGAGCAGATAAACAGAAGTGGGGTTTTAAAGCAATGAATGCATAAGAGACTTTACCACAGGTACGTGCTGATTTTAAACCAGAAACATTTAGCATGTGACACAAACTCAAATGCCTGGTCGGCACATTTGTAAGCTTTCGGTCAAATATAAGTGGTCATGCATTTCTGATCATGCTAGAAATCCCCAAAAACTCAACGGAGTGACAGTTTTACCTTTAAATATCTGTGCCAATTAAACATATTATTATCTGGGTGTGTAGCTACAATTTTCACTAATACAATACTTCCATTAAAATATTTGACCTGAAACCAAAAAAAATAAACAAATAAAGAAATAATAATAAAAAGGGGTGTCTACTATAGCAACTCTTTAGATTTAGCTGAAAATGTGATGTTCTACAAAACAAACTGTACCAACACAGATTTAAGCTTAGCAAATTTGCAAGTTCTTGCATATAGTATGTTTCTGGCCTTAGTCTTCATGCAAAAGTTATATTTTACAGTACAAAAGGCCTCAAGTAGTGTTGCATTTATAAAAGAATGGTAATTCACCTGAGTCTGTTATGGTGATTTTAGCACTGCTAAGGGTTTGAGCTGAGGTGCTGAGCTTAAGAGCAGCCCTGGCCCGTGGTTATGTTACTGAAAAGCATCATCTCTTGTGGATTATTGCTTTTTAATATCCTGAGAAATTGCAGGTCAGAGAAAGGTACAGTTTATTTGTACCTTATTGAGCTGTTCCAGCGTGTGCCGTAGCTGCTCTTGATATTCACATTCATTTCTGTATCTGTGGACAACAGAGAGTGTTTCAAGCATAGTTCATCAGATGTTCATGGTTTTCATTTCAAAGCTGTTTCTATCTGTAACCTTGGTGAACTACAACATTCAACAAATCAATATTTGTTGCACATGTTCTTCATGAAGCAGGTTTGAAACATTTTAAAGAGATTTGTCTAGTTGATCCAGCTGTTGAAATGTATTGTCATTGATGTGTCTTAAACTCTTAGTACCATCACCTAATCTTTAATCAGAGACAAATGAGAGCTGTTAGGAATATTGTAAATCCCAAACCTCAACCATGATCCAAATTTTTGGATGATGGGGATGTTTTTCTAGGACTAAAATGGTGTTGTCATAAATATCACATTTCCTCCATGGAATAAGTAGTTATGACACTTTATCTCATAATTCAGACTTTATCACAATCTAAAAAAAAAAAAAAATCAGATATGAAGTCACAACTGTGAGATGTTAACTAGTGATTATAAGTTGTGAGTTTATCTTGTTCAATTCAAATAAGAGAGTTAACTGAAATTTGAAATTATAATGCAAGAGATGTAAACAGTTAATTTTGACAGGAAACGTCTGAATTGGGAGACCAAAAAAAATAAATAAAAACAAATCAGCCCATGATAAAAAGTTTACAAAATGTAACATTAAATTTTCTTGTCCATTTGATGCATATGACACATACATTTTCAGTGCTCTGGCTGACTGACTTTACATAACTTCAGTTTAATTGGTCCATCTGAAAAAGATTTCTCAATGCCTGTAAGACAGAAGCGTTCTCATTTTTTCACTGAGCACCTTTGAGGAAGAACTAATTACAGGATTTTCCAAAGTTTACCAGGGTAGTGGCATCAGATCTTAGAAATTCACAGTTTTAAAGCAATCAGTAGCGAGAAAACTATAGTACCACAAGCAGAAAAGTTTTACATTCTATGTCAGTGTCTGTTAAATCATCTATATTTTTATACAGTACTTAAAACCTCTTTACATGTACATGTCATGTCATCAGATTCATGTTTGAATATTGTCTGCTTTAATTACATTTTCTTGTGTTAATCTATTAGTAAGTCGTTAGCAATTAACCACATCCTTATACTTCTGTTAAGGCCGTTTTCTAACCTGCTGTTGTACTCATCCAGCATGCGTTCGGCGTCTTTGAGCTCCCTCTCCAGCTTAGTTCGGTCCGACAGCAGTTCTCGGATGCGCTGTCTGTTGACGCTGATCTGCTCTCTGAAGGCCTCCTCCAGCCCTGGCGCCTCCTCCATGCGCTGAAGAGTCTCTAGCTGTTTGCGGAACACAGCGTTACGCTGCTCCAGCACGCGTGCACGGTTGATGTAACGCGCAAAGCGGCTGTTCAGTTCCTGTAGGCTGTCCCAGCCCTGGACGGTTGCTGTCGAAGGCCCGCCGGCTGGAGCCGACTCTGTCTCTGGGCTGCTGGGCTCCTCGAAGACATCAGTGCGCTCGTACTTTTGCTTGCGCACCTCATGCCGGTAGCTGGTCTTAAACATACTGCGTGTGTGATGGTTTCCACCTCCGCAATCTTTGGCTTAGTGCTTTACTGGCCCCCAGCACCTTTAGTGTGTGAAAACTAGGGTGCTCACCCTCTGCTGTCTCATGCTAGACTAAACTCTGCCCATTTGGGCAACGGGGACAAATAGCTGAAAAACTTTTCATCCTGATGTTTCACATGATATCTTCTATGGATTCTTCCAGTGGAGTCCTGTGCACAAGGCCACCATTGTCAAGGGCTTTGCTGTGTTGAATGATCTTTTGAGATCTGCTTTTGTTTCCATATCAGCAGGTCTGTCTGTGATCACAATGATGCGCTTCCATGGCTTTCTGTTCGACAATGAAAAATTGCAGGGCTTGCTGTTTCAGAACACTTCTCGACTGCAGTCTGGCAAAGGCATACACACTGCCAATACTACTGTTAAGTGCAAGAAAACACATCCACTGATGCACCTATATTGATAAACCTCTTTATGTGGCTATCATGGAATATCACACATTGCGCATGGATACAGGATTGTAATTCTTATTAAAAAAATATTTTGTTTCAAGAAATCTGTATGGTCACACTTTATATTAGATGGCCTTAACTACTATGTACTAACTGGAAAATTCCCACATCTGATGCTAATGGGATTAAGAAAGTGGTGTTCTGAAATGAGCAGATTTATACATTAACAATGTCATGAAAATTCTATTTATTAAAGCCATGTATGAATCTCGTCAAGTTAGTGTTTTTACATATTTTAATTTTTTTCCAAAATAATAACTAAACAATAACATATTTTATTTGTTAACTTATGTTCAGCTATTGTTTTTAATAATTAACTTTTAGCTATATTTAAATTTTTTGGATCATCAGTCCTCAAAGCTTGGTAGGGTGAAGACAGGTAAAGTGGGACACTTTTTGGTATATTGCATTTTAAACAAACTAAATCAGTTAGAATATATTAATATTATATGTGTTTTGTTTAAATAGATTGTAATAAAGGCCACTATGATTACATTTTCCCAACTTATGTGTTTATTAACAAACTGTTCATCTTTAATCACCATCTGACACCCTCTTCAGAAAACTCGAAGCAATAAGGTTGAGTGGGACACTTTTTTAGGGAAAGTGGGACACTATTTTATGGTTAAAATGAACATGATACAACCCAAATTCCAATTAAGTTTGGGACATTGAAAATGTGTGGAGCTGTCAGGATAATAAAGGAGGATTCAGTAGTGAATGTAAATCCCAATTCTTTATTAAGAAAACAAGAAGAATTGAAGCGATGGGTCAGATGGGAGTAAGCACACAAGGGTCCTCTCCTGGCAGCACAGGGATGCAGATGGGCAACCAGTATTCCGTGGAACACGAGGAATGGAACGACCATGAAGACAACACAGGAACCAGAACAAAAACACAGAAACAAGACAGCAAGGGACAGGACGACTCACAGAAAACTCCAAACAATCTGACAAAGACAGGAAGTTGGATGAGCACATATATAGGCAGGTGAAAAGTGACTGCAGCTGTTGGTGGTGATCAGATGAGTGGTAATCAGTGGCCACACCTCCAACACAACCAAACACACACACAGAGCATGAGCCAGCAAATTCAAAAACGTGACAGTACCCCTCCCCCAGGAGCGCTGCCTGGTACTCCCAGGAGAACCTACCCGTCGTTTGTAATCATCGATAAGGGAGTTATGTCCCTTGCAGGAAACCAACTCCTCTCCTCTCCTCCAGACCATAACCTTATCAGTCCACCAAATACTGGAATCCGCGTCCCCTCTGTCTAGAGTCCAGAATATGATTAACCGTATACATTGGTCCCCCATCTACGAGTCGTGGCGGGGGAGGAACCGGAGCAGGCAGATTAATGTGTGAATGAAACACTGGCATTAATTTGGAAACATAAAACACGGGGTGAATCCTCCTGTACGCTGGAGGTAGTTTGAAGCTGTTACCAGACATCTTGGCAACAGGGAACGGGCCAATGAATTTAGGAGCAAGCTTATTACACGTGGAGTGAAGAGGAATAGTTATTGATGAAAGCCACACTTTTTGACCCACGACATAGACAGGAGGCCTAGACCCCACCTGGAATCTCACAGGCTCTATTCCATGTGTGACGACACCTCTGGACAAAGGCATGAGCAGAGGGGACCCTGACTTCGGATTCCATCGCTACGCTCTCTCAAGATCTTGGTTGGCTCGCTCGGTTTGACCATTGCTCTGGGGATGGAAAACCGAGGACAGACTCACACTCGCCCACAGTAATCTACAAAACTCCCTTCTGAATTTGGATATAAATTGGGGCCCCCTGTCGGAGACCACATCTATCAGGAGGCCATGCATATGAAAGACATGATCTTCGATAGCCACCGCTGTCTCCTTAGTAGAAGTGAGTGAGTGTGGAAACAATGAGTTTCTCAGGTAAAATTCACTTGGGAGTAGACGGGCAATCAGAGCGGTCAAAATGCGTGACAAAGCATTGGGTTTGATGTTCTTAGACCCCGGGTGGTATGATAGGAAAAAATCAAAGCGTTCGAATAAAAGAGCCTGCCTGGAGTTGAGTCTTTTAGCTGATCTGATGTATTCCAAGTTCTTATGATCGGTCCAGATGATCGGGAGGAGGTCAAGGTCATCAGAGGCACGGCTAGTTGGCTGAAATTACAAATAAAATGTGTGAAAAAATTGGCACACCCCAGAAACCTCTGTAGGTCATTACGGGAATCTGGACTTGGTCAGTCTACCACAGCCTTGATCTTGTCGGGATCCATGCGCATTCCCTCAGATGAGATGATGTACCCAAGGAACGGAACAGCAATTCTCTAGCAACCTCTGGAGCACTCATCTGACATGCTGAACATGCTCCTGGAGAGAAGAAGAAAATATCGATATGTCATCCAGGTAGACATGAACTGATCAACCATATCTCTCAGCACGTCATTGACGAGTGCTTGGAAGACCGCAGGGGAATTGGACAGCCCGAAGGGCATAACCAAATATTCAAAATGGCCCCTGGGGGTATTAACGCAGTCTTCCACTCATCCTGATGTGGATCAAATGATAAGTATTACGTAAATCCAGTTTTGTGAATATGGATGCTCCCTGCAATCTCTCGAAGGCGGAAGACATCAACGGCAAAGGATAGGCATTCTTTACCGTGACGTTATTCAGCCCTCGGTAATCAATGCAAGGTCACAGAGAACCATCCTTCCTCCCCAGGAAAAAGAGCCCCACCCCCGCTAGAGAAGAGTAAGGGCGAATAAACCCGGTAGCTAGAGAATCAGAAATGTATTTCTCCATGGCCTCCCTTTCCGGGATGGAAAGGGAATATAACTTGCCCTTAGGTGGAGATGTACCTGTTAGTAACTGTATAGCACAGTCATATGGATGATGAGGAGGTAGAGAAGCAGCCCAGGACTTACTGAACACTTCCTTCAGGTCGAGGTACTCCTGGGGGACATTTGATGAATCCACTTGCTCATTCTGCAACACAGAACTAGACACAGACGAACAAGCAGACACAAGAGAAGAGGCATAGCACTGATTACTCAAGGCAGTGATTGAGTTGTGACCCCAGTCACCCCTGGGATCATGCTTGACCGGCCAGGGATGACCGAGGACCACAGGAAACCAGGGGAGAGTGGCAGTAAAAAAGGCAAGCTCCTCTGTGTGGTTCCCGGATGTGACAAGGGTGATGTTGCTGGTGGGGTGTGAGATAGCTGGAAGTTCTTGTCTGTTTAGTGCTCTGACAGAAATCTTGTGAGAAAGGGGGCTGATAGGCATCTGAAGGTGAAAAGCAAGTGATTTGTCCATGAAATTACCCTTCGCCTCAGAGTACAGTAAGGCTTGACACTGATGGGACTTGGTTTCCCACTGCAGTTTTACTGGGAGGAGAGTTGATAATGACGGTTTCTCTGTAGCCAGTCCACCCGACAGTAACCTCTGTCCTACTGCCGGGCTTGGTCTTTTACCAAGCAGTCCCTTAAAAAATGTCCAGATTCTCCACAGTAGAGGCAGAGTCCCTTCATCCTCCTCTTCTCTCTCTCCTCTTGGGAAAGCCAAGCTCCACCGACCTGCGTAGGTTAATGATCTAACACTGATCCGACCGCATTACTGCTGCTGGATCTGTGATGCTCTGGGAACTCGGAAACTACTGTCTGGTTAATTCACCCCTTTAGTCGCTGTAACCGTAAGGATAATTACGGAGGATTCAGTAGCAAATGTAAATCTCAGTTCTTTATTGAGAAAACAAGAAGAGTTGTAGCAATGGATCAAATGGCAGCAAGCGCACAAGGATCCTCTGCTGGCAGCACAGGGAGGCAGATGGGCAACCAATCTTCCATGGAACATGAGGAACGGAACAAACGTGAAGAAAACACAGGAACCAGAACAAAAATGCAAGAACAAGACAGCCAGGGACAGGACGACTCACAGATAACTACAAACAATCTGACAAAGACAGGAAGTTGGATGAGCACATATATAGGCAGGTGAAAAGTGACTTCAGCTGTTGGTGGTGATCAGGTGAGTGGTAATCAGTGACCACACCTCCAACACAACCAAACACACACAGAAAGCATGACCCAGGAAATTCAAGAACCATGTCTGGAGCATAATGAAGTGCAAAATACAACATCAGATACCCTTAATTAATTAATACTTAGAAGAATTAAAAAAAATGCATTTCTGGAATGCAAAAATTGTAACACAGTAAACTTCACTCTACATTCAATGAATGAAACTTTCATTAAGCCTGCATCCTTTTACCACATTTTCACAACTTCAGTGAACACATCCAAGACAGATGAGGTCATTGTCATCCATAAATCTCTGGAGCTCTCCACAGGTCTCATGATACCACCATTGGCAGTGGCAGCAAGCCACCCATTCCTCATTGCTGTTTCTGGTCGTTCCTCCAGCCACTCTGCCATGAGCCTCTTTCCGTTAAAGGTCCCATGAAATGAAAATTTCACTTTATGAGTTTTTTTTAACATTAATATGAGTTCCCCTAGCCTGTCTATGGTCCCCCAGTAGCTAGAAATTTCAACAGGTGTAAACCAAGTTTGGGTGTCCTGCTCTGCCTTTGAAAAAATAAGAGCTCAGACGGGCCGATCTGGAATCTTCCCCTTATGTCGTCATAAGAGCAAAGGTTAACTCCCCTTTCTCTGCTTTGCCCACCCAAACATTTACATTTAATTCAGTCCAATGTCAGCACATGCATTACAAGCAGACTTTTACCATATGGATTTGACAGCACCACCACAAAAACTAAACAACTGTGACACCATTGAAACAAACTAGCAAAGGGAACCAAGCGAACAAATTTTATTTCGAGTAATGTTAGTAATGTTATTTACTAATGTTATTTTAAATAGCAATAATAGTTCACTATATTACTGTTTTTGTGTATTTATGTACTTAGTGCATTTCAAGTAAGTGCAGACTTGATAAGAGACTTTCAAAAACACAATTATTCCAACAACATTTTTTAGATTTTAGAGTCCACTTTGGAGCTAATCAGCTGTATCTGGCACACTGGGGATCTGTGGCTCTGCTCAGGTGAAGCAGTGCATGGGTGAGTCATCTACATCAGTGCTTTGGGGTCTCTGCCATGCTCTGATTGGAGATGGAGCTCCTCTCTGTCATTATGAATTATTATCACACTGGAGCATCCTCAAGTGATTGCTCAAAGCATAGGCAGGCAGAGCTGCCCTCTCCTGTTTTATGGGGGGAACAGTATGCTTGCCAAATGAACATGCCCTCTTCTGACATTGTGAGAGACTTGACTGGCTAGAAGCAAAAGGGAGGGCAGTGTACAAGTGAGTGGAGTGAACAGAACTGTGTTTAATTGGTGTTCATTTTCTTCCTTGTCTTCATTTTCTATCATTGTGCATACTGTGTGTGTGTGTGTGTGTGTGTGTGTGTGGCTATTGAAACCTCACTGGGAGATCAATGTTGTTTTTGTCATTTGGAATTGATATTCCAAAATGCGTTATATTCTAGTGTCAGACACTGTTAGCTTTCACAGTTATACATATAACTTTGCCAAAACATGACAGCTGAACAGACAATTTTCAAAAAAGTAATCAAGCACATTTAGAACACTTGTAACACATCCACAGAGCAACACCAATCACTTGTTTAAAGGGTTGCATTAAATAGCACATAGAGCTCTATGATGGTAAGGTTTTGGTTTTTATAACACCCTAAATAAACGATACATGTACGATTCACAGTTCAAAAGGAATCTGTAACAAAATTTGAGTGACTTTATTACCTGCTATCAAAACAACTTTGTGAAGGGCTAAACCTTTTCCACCACACACACACCATCAAAGTGATTCACTGTCTAATCCAAATAAAAGTGAAAGTCGTGATATTTGCCAAGTATGGTGACCCAAACTTGGAATTGGTGCTCTGCATTTACCCCATCCAAGTGCACACATTCAGCAATGAGAAGTGTAGTGTAGTGATGAAGCGTGGGCAGCTATATCCAGCACCCGGGGAGCAACTGGGCGGGGGGGTCAGTGCCTTGCTCAAGGGCACTTCATCCATGGGTATTGAGGGTGGAAAAGAGCGCTGTTCATTTACTCCTCCACACCTGCCAGTACCGAGACTCGAACTGGCAACTTTCAGGTTATAAGTCAAACTCTCTAACTATTAGGCCACAGCTGCCCCAAAAATCACAATTCAACAAGTCTCATTCCTCACAGCACATCTTTTTCCATAAAAAGAAAAGTAGCTGAAATGAAAATCTACATGAATGTCCCATTCAGTTTCTGAAAGTCTCCTCTGGCTCATTGTGTTTCTCATATATGCTTTCAGTTGGAGCAAGCAATAAAAAAAATATTTCTGACAGTGCGCTGTTCATTGGCACAGTTAAGAATAGCTTTAAGAGGTTGCCAGCATTTACTGGACTGTGGACTAGCTTTGACTCTTTGAATATACTGACAATTGTTGATCAAAACTTGCTTGTCCTTTCAACATAAAGTTAAAAAAGTGACAGTTCTGCATTTGTCTCCTCTTCCTTGGAGACAAATAAATGACAGGACCTCTTTGGTGCACATACTAGGGCTAAGTAAGTTATTACTCCTCATCCAGGAATTTATATTGATTTATGCATTTCATAAATTTTTGTAATTGGTAAGTTTCTCCGGGCCGCAAAGAAATATAGAGCTGAGTATCATCAGCATTAAAGTGAAAGCTTACACTGTCTCTAAAAGGGTAACAAGTAAAGCGTGAAAAGTAACGGCCCTAGTACTGAGCCTTGAGGTACTCCATACTGCACTTGTGATCGATATGACACCTCTCCATTCACTGCACAAAAATTGAGGGGGTAAGATAAGAATGATTTGAACTATGCTATTGCACTCCCATTAATGTCAGCTAAGTTTTCTAGTCTATTTAAGAGACTTTTGTGGTCAATAGTGTTGAACGCAGCACTAAGATGCAATATCACTAATAGCGTGATACAACCACGATCAGATGATAAGAGCAGGTAATTTGTAACTCTAAGGAGAACAGTCTCAGTGCTATGATACAGTCTAAATCCTGACTGGAAATTCTCACAGATACCATTTTTCTTGTGAGGATACTATCTTTTATAGTATCTTTAATAATAAAACAAACATACTGTGTTAAACATTTAGCATGTCAGTAATCATATAGACATTCTCATATAACCTGATACCAGCTAAGATCTGCTTCTTTTTTTTGCCATATGCTTGGTTAATGTTCTTTGTATAAATTTACATTTTTTCCCATTGTCACAAGTGTTAGTTCACCCAAAAATGAAAATTACCCTATTATTTACTCTCAAGCCATCCTATGTGCATATGTCATTCTTCTTTCAGACAAATACAATCAGAGTTTTATGAAATAATGTCCAGGCTAATCCATTCTTTAAAAAGGGAGTGAATATAGCCCAAAATTTAAAGAACCAAAAAAATTTCACCCATCCATTATAAAAGAAGTAAACAGGGCTCTTGGGGGATAAATGGCATTCTGAGGTGAAGTGATGTGTTTATGTAAGAAAAAATATCCATATTTACAACTTTATCTTAATCTATAGCTTCTACTATCTGTCGTAGCCCCGTTCACAATAGACTGGTGAAAACCAGTGTCCCTTTGCTTATATCGAAATACTCTTTTACTTATATTATTTACAAATCCTCATTTTCCCATTGTGAATTTGTGACATTTTTTTTTTTTTGCTCTTCCCTCTTCGCTTTCACATTCATCACTTCCATGTTCATCACTGCGTTTTCCTTTGTCATCTCTCGTAACCCCAAGGAGCCGTGTGGGCGCATGGTCATGGATTAGCCTGGACATTATTTAATATAACTCCAGTTGTGTTCTTCTGAAAAAGAATGTTGTATACACATAGGATTGCTTGTGGGTGAGTAAATCATGGGGTAATAAAACATTTTGGGTGACTTTTTCAGTTTAAGCTGCTCGTGAAAAAAGACAATAAGATTTTTTATTTTATTAATTTAGAGATTTAACAACTTACTTTTCTTATCTTTGGTCAATGATAAAGTTGCCAAGTCTACGAAAAATAAACCAGACCAAAAATAGTGGACTTGGCAACACTGCACATTAGTTCATTGTGTTTTAATGTAGTATGAAGAAATGTGTTGTATGATTTATTTCTTTATTGCTTTTTTTTATTTTGATTGCAAATTTATTTTATATTTATTATCAATAATTACGTGTATTTACAGTATGTACGTAAATAATTTCCACCTGTCCTCTGAGTGTTATTAGGTTTGACCCTTGAGATAGAAAAGCTTTATTTTGTCTAAAGCAGTGTGTATTGATGAAGTAATTAATCAGTTCCTGACTATCACCGAAGATGGAGTTTAAACCATCATAAGATACACATCAGTTGGATCACTAGCCATAGCCATTCACATGGGTCACTGGTGCTTAGAAACTGCTGATTGCCGCTTGCAGTCATATTTTCTGTTTGTTTTTGTCATTTCTGTCATCTGTGACGTACTGCACTTTGAAGCCAGCTGCCAAAGTAGGCAGGTCTTTGAACACAGTCTCTAAGTGCCCATTTTGTCACAATGACAATAGAAGCTCAAATAAATATCTGCCTTTCTACGATATTAACCTGCAGATGCAGTTTCCATTTCTGAAATGACTTTCAGGACTGATAAAACCTCTCACATAAAATTTACGATGTCCGCTGGCTTTGGCTTTGTATGTGTAAAAGCACCTAGGCTACTACAGTTTTCCATCACTAATCAAAGGACTAGTCAGGCAGAGTGATAAATTATTAAGGTGTTAGTTCACCCCAAAATTAAAATGAACCTGTGTTTTACGCACCCTTGAGGCATCCTAGATTTTTATAGCTTTCTTCTCCCAGATGAATAGAGTCAAATTTCTATTAAAATTTGTCCTGGCTATTGTAAATTGTAGTCAGTTAGTTCTTCTCATAAACAGTCTAATAGACATCAAATAAAGTGCGCGCATCCATAATAAAACATGCCTTACACGGTTCCGGATGGTGAATAAAGGCTTCCTGTAGTGAATCCATGCATTTTCATAAGAAAGTATCCATATTTCAAATGTAATAAACACCTTTCTCTCACTTTGAGTATCTGGAAGTCGTTTGCTGTAACTGGCAATTCCTATAGAAATTAATGCACATGTGTTTTATAATTTATTATAACAATAAATTATATGTATTTATAATAATTTATACATTGACAAGAGATTTATCACATTAACCATTTGCCAAAATAATTGAGAAAGTTTTCATGAGAATGGGAGTTCTCATGAAAACTTTGAAATGAAAACCCAAAGACTTGACAAGAATAATTAACTGGATACATCTGCTGCTTAATACTCTTTAGAAGAGAATTACCAATACTAACAGAAAATCAAATAAAAACTAACCTCTCCATGTTCATTTGCATCTCTGAAAACATTTACATTTAATCATTTAACAGACGCTTTTATCCAAAGCGACTTACAAATGAGAACAGTAGAAGCAGTCAGGTCAACAAGAGAACAACAGTATACAAGTGCCATGACAAGTCTCATTTAGTCCATTACAGGACACATAGCCAGGTTTATTTTTTTCTTTAATAAAGACTACATCATACCTCGGAGAGTGCTTGGATTCTACATATGCTTGATCGCTACCTCATATAATCTCACCGGAAAGAAGAAGAAAGAAAGAAAGAAGCTATAGTTGCAAACTATTTCTTTAAAAAAAAAGTAGTTTAAGAATAAATATATTTTCTGTGGCCAAATGGCCTGATATTTAAAAAATAAAGAAATAAAAAAGAAACCATTGTTGTCAATATAACTGACTGAAACATTTAAAAGTTGAATGTAAACAATAATGTTTTTGTCTTTACATCCATTTGCAATTGTTCACTCCAGCAATGATGGCAGTCCTTTCTCCCCATCTTTCATTCTGGGTTTCATTTGCTCCGTGTAGCTCAAGTTGGCCTCTGAAGGTACTTGATCTCTGATCTGACCCTGCAAGAGTAATGCCTGCTGACATTCTAGCACTCACCCACTGGGTTTCAGTGCTGCCATTTAGGTCATGCTGTCTACCTCAGTCCACAAGACTGAAAACACAAACCACGGTCTGCAGGGTTTCCCACATAGATACACACACTCAGAAAGAGGTGAGAAAATTGTATCACTGGTTCATTCCTGTTATGCAGTACCATTTTAATGTTGGAAATTCTTTTGTAAAAATATGTTTTTCATTGAGGGATGGAGAGATACGTTTACTTGTTATTTGAGACGTAAGCTTAAAATGTGATCTACCCCACCCCCACCCCCACACACACACCTTTATTATCTTCATATTTTTTTTGTGCAAAAGCATAAATTGAAGAAAAATATATGATTGTTTTGTGTGAGTCGATGGAGTCCTATTGACAAAATCCCATTGAACCGTGCTGAGAGAATTGGGTCTAGCAGACCCTTTGCGGTAGCTTGAGACTGGTGGTGTCGAAGAGGTTGAGCTCAACGAAGGTAGCGCAATAATAAGCCATCATGGACTCTTAAAGCCACAGCAAACCTCTGATCTGGCAAGCTTTCTTTCAACTCCTCTGGGTTTCCGTCAGCTTATCATCTAGATATCACCCACAGTCTAATGACTAAGCTGGATGGAAGATCCAGGAAATTGGGTTGTGCCTGAGATCTTACTGCCATAGCCACCAGCACATTTGGAGCTGTTTTCCTGCCCCAGGGTGAGTATGCTCAAAACTCCCTACAGCAAAGTACCATAAGACTGACGCCTTTTCAGTGCATACTCTCTTCCAGCTGCCCTTGTTTATCTGGTCAATAAAGCCATCGGACGTTCCAGCTGTTAAACAATGGATTCAGGAGAGTGAGAGGTTCTGGGACTGTACATCAGGCAGTATGGAGTCATAAAACTAGGGACATCTGTCTCTGGCTGCCTAGTCCCGAACTGACTCCCCACTACATTGGTCCCTTTACCATCAGGAGGCAGTTGAGGGATTTGGCCCTAAGGAGAGATCATGGGTAGAATGTGATTACATAGATAGCAGGTAATTGACAGTTCCACACTCAGCATGTTGACCGTCCAGCACCCAGGGGTCATGGACTTCCACCATGCAGTGTCTTGTGGGCGTCTGGAGCTGCTTAACACTCGTTCACAGTCACCCTGATCAAAAGCCCGGAATAAAGCGTCCATTACATCCCTTCCTCAGTGTCTGGTCTTGTTGTTCACATGCGTTCATCAACCTACCTGGCTCCTTAACTGAACTACTTTTCAGTACATCTTCATCGTTGTCTGCTCAGCTTTCCTGATCCATCACCACCTGCAAAGACACCAATGTGATTATTCAGTTAAGTTAGTTCTCTGAACTCTACAAAAATATTTATACCTGTGACTATTGCTTTCTCCTATTCTGATGCCTCATTTAATAAACATTCAATAATAGCTGAACTGTACTTACATTTACATTTAGTTATTTAGCAGATGTTTTTAACCAAGGAGACTTACAAATGAAGAAAATGGAAGCAATCAAAATCAAAATAAAAGATCTGTTTGCTGATAGTTGTAGATTCAAGCCAGAATATTCCATTCATAATTTGCCAGTTTTTTCCATGCTATAAATTAGAACAGCACATGTGGATGAAGCAAATCAATTCAAGCAGACTGTCGTGAGTTGGCTTTGAATTTCTCCCTCTCCCTCTCCCTATTTATCGTCAGTTCCCTTTCAAGGGAACTTCGAACTGTGTCCTATATGGGGCCGCTATGGGGAACACCTTGTCGTGAAGCATATATTGAAAAAAAACAACTTGTTAGCTGGCGACAGCCTTTATTTTTTTTATTTATTTATTTTTTTATAT
Source organism: Carassius gibelio (assembly GCF_023724105.1). Lineage (NCBI taxonomy): Eukaryota > Metazoa > Chordata > Actinopteri > Cypriniformes > Cyprinidae > Carassius > Carassius gibelio. The sequence continues at coordinate 26,358,057 of NC_068383.1, read as the reverse complement.
ATAGTGCTTTAAACAAAATACATTGCGCCAAAGCACTGAACAACATTCATTTGGAAAACAGTGTCTCAATAATGCAAAATGATAGTTAAAGGCAGTTCATCATTGAATTCAGTTATGTCATCTCTGTTCAGTTGAAATAGTGTCTGTTTTAATTTGCAATCAAGTCAACGATATCGCTGTAGATGAAGTGACCCCAACTAAGCAAGCCAGAGGCGACAGCGGCAAGGAACCGAAACTCCATCGGTGACAGAATGGAGAAAAAAACCTTGGGAGAAACCAGGCTCAGTTGGGGGGCCAGTTCTCCTCTGACCAGACGAAACCAGTAGTTCAATTCCAGGCTGCAGCAAAGTCAGATTGTGCAGAAGAATCATCTGTTTCCTGTGGTCTTGTCCTGGTGCTCCTCTGAGACAAGGTCTTTACAGGGGATCTGTATCTGGGGCTCTAGTTGTCCTGGTCTCCGCTGTCTTTCAGGGCAGTAGAGGTCCTTTCTAGGTGCTGATCCACCATCTGGTCTGGATACGTACTGGATCCGGGTGACTGCAGTGACCCTCTGATCTGGACACAGACTGGATCTGGTGGCCACGGTGACCTCGGAACAAGAGAAAAACAGACAAATATTAGCGTAGATGCCATTCTTCTAATGATGTAGAAAGTACGGTGTTATGTGAAGTGTTCCGGTTCCAGTTTACCTAATTAATGCAGCCTAAAAATCCTTTAACGGATTTGGATATTAAAAGCATATTAGTATGTTATGTGTATGCCAGGTTAAAGAGATGGGTCTTTAATCTAGATTTAAACTGCAAGAGTGTGTCTGCCTCCCGAACAATGTTAGGTAGGTTATTCCAGAGTTTAGGCGCCAAATAGGAAAAGGATCTGCCGCCCGCAGTTGATTTTGATATTCTAGGTATTATCAAATTGCCTGAGTTTTGAGAACGTAGCGGACGTAGAGGAGTATAATGTAAAAGGAGCTCATTCAAATACTGAGGTGCTAAACCATTCAGGGCTTTATAAGTAATAAGCAATATTTTAAAATCTATACGATGTTTGATAGGGAGCCAGTGCAGTGTGGACAGGACCGGGCTAATATGGTCATACTTCCTGGTTCTAGTAAGAACTCTTGCTGCTGCATTTTGGACTAGCTGTAGTTTGTTTACCAAGCGTGCAGAACAACTACCCAATAAAGCATTACAGTAGTCTAACCTTGAAGTCATAAATGCATGGATTAACATTTCTGCATTTGACATTGAGAGCATAGGCCGTAATTTAGATATATTTTTGAGATGGAAAAATGCAGTTTTACAAATGCTAGAAACGTGGCTTTCTAAGGAAAGATTGCGATCAAGTAGCACACCTAGGTTCCTAACTGATGACGAAGAATTGACAGAGCAACCATCAAGTCTTAGACAGTGTTCTAGGTTATTACAAGCAGAGTTTTTAGGCCCTATGATTAACACCTCTGTTTTTTCTGAATTTAGCAGTAAGAAATTACTCGTCATCCAATTTTTTATATCGACTATGCATTCCATTAGTTTTTCAAATTGGTGTGTTTCACCGGGCTGCGAGGAAATATAGAGCTGCGTATCATCAGCATAACAGTGAAAGCTAACACCATGTTTCCTGATGATATCTCCCAAGGGTAACATATAAAGCGTGAAGAGTAGCGGCCCTAGAACTGAGCCTTGAAGTACTCCATACTGCACTTGTGATCGATATGATACATCTTCATTCACTGCTACGAACTGATGGCGGTCATATAAGTACGATTTAAACCATGCTAATGCACTTCCACTGATGCCAACAAAGTGTTCAAGTCTATGCAAAAGAATGTTGTGGTCAATTGTGTCAAACGCAGCACTAAGATCCAATAAAACTAATAGAGAGATACACCCACGATCAGATGATAAGAGCAGATCATTTGTAACTCTAAGGAGAGCAGTTTCAGTACTATGATACGGTCTAAATCCTGACTGGAAATCCTCACATATACCATTTTTCTCTAAGAAGGAATATAATTGTGAGGATACCACCTTTTCTAGTATCTTGGACAGAATAGCCTCTAACATCACTACCGGCGTGACTATAAACCAGCAATGGGAGAACACATCATTATTCACTGACTGCTCTGTTTGAAGCGTGCACCTGAAAGTGAAAGTGACGTGACCACATGGCCATCCATTCACACACTCATTCTAACAACGACTGCGGTGTCAGCCATTCAAGGCGCCATCCAGTTGTCGGGAGCAGCTGGGATTAGGTGTCTTGCTCAAGGACACCTCGACACTTGTTCAGGTGGAGCCGGGGATTGAACCACCAACCTTCCGGTTTGTAGACAACCTACATGAACCACTGAGCCACTACCGCCCTGCCAACTGAAATCTGAAAGAACTGGTAGGGGCGATCTTTTTCTGTTTATCATGGCGACAACTAGTAAGCATTTAAACAATGTGTGCATCCGTGTCGGCATTATTTGACACCAGATGACACACGCAACCTTTGCGTCATTTGTCTTTGAGGAGGCAATCTGCGTGCATTGTGAGTGTTTTTTCAATGGAAAAAGCTCCGCTCTCGTTCCTCTCTATTCTGAAAGAAAAAAAGGCAGCCATCTCCTTCCCACGGTTCAGGACCTGTCGCTGCTGAGGCATGGAGGAGAATGAGCTTGTGAGAATACAGGTGGATCTGTCTGAATGGTTTAAAGAGGGATTTTCCCTTTCACGCTTGTAATGGCTGTGGACGAGAGAGAGCCTCGGGAGGATGATGTTGTATCTTTAACACTTTCTGATACTGAGGTTAGTGCTCTGCTGGGTTTTTATCCAGGAAAAGCAGGAGATATTTGAGGTTGGTGAAGAAGCTGAGGCTGAGCCTTCTCAATTCTCCTTCTCGCACCACGGACCTCTCTCCATGCTACCAAGCAGGCCGCCTCCACCATGGGTGGGACTATGGCAGCCATGGTGGCAGCGGAGAGACATCTGTGGTTGAACCTGGCAGACAATGGGAGGAAAGAAAAGGCTTTCTTCTCGATGCTCAGGGTTTGCCTTCTGAACTTTTCGGTATTTCTGTTTATACAGCGATTTGAGAAGTTCAGGGAGATGAAGGCACACTCTGCTGCTTTCAATCAATCAATCAATCAATCACCTTTATTTATATAGCGCTTTAAACAAAATACATTGCGTCAAAGCACTGAACAACATTCATTTGGAAAACAGTGTCTCAATAATGCAAAATTATAGTTAAAGCATGTTCATCATTGAATTCAGGTATGTCATCTCTGTTCAGTTTAAATAGTGTCTGTGCATTTATTTGCAATCAAGTCAATGATATCGCTGTAGATGAAGCTTTCAGATCCCGAACAACATAGGGGTCCTGGCCTGTCTCGATCTGAGGATCAAAGACAGGCACAGAAGGCTATTGACACAACTCGCGCTGCTCCCCCACCTGTGGGCAGGGGTTAGAGGAATCGTAGGTCACAGCAGAACCTAAGGGTGTGTGATCTAGACGAGGCAGTGTTCTCGTGCGAATCAGAGTGATACCGAGGTATTTACTCGTTCCCTTTGGGGATTGTTAACCCTCTGGAGTTTAAGAGGTTATCAGGAGAAAATTGCCTCATGCATCACGTGACATCCACGTCATCAAGCTCAGTTTGAGTCTGTACAGTATGCCCGACCCCCAGGAAGTGCGTGCTTCTAATTTACTTCACTTGTCTCCGTTGAATTCAATGGGGTCGCTGTGTCCATTTCTTTTTCTGTCTATGGATATACCAGAAGGGAGGCTAGCCTCCTCTATGATGTTACTTTTCTCAGCACTCCTCAAGACTTGTATATGCGTACACTATGGGTGTGTAAGACGTTATTAAACAAGCTAGGTAAACGCCTGTATAAAACAAGGTAAACGTTATAATCGCTAACAGCGCAGACTACATCGCTGACAAAAGTAAATTGGTACACAATCATATTTTTTGGACACGATTTATTAATGACTCAGCATTATCTATATAAAAGAAAAAATAATCACGTCATCCGATGTTTAATGTGAATAAAGTAAGCTTGACTACTTCCACAACTAGTTCCAAAACACGTTGTTTTCTCGCACCGGACTGTGTGTGTGTGTGTGTGTGTGTCAGTGGTGAGGTGAGGTAAAAGAGGAGCAGGCAGTGGACCAAAGCGCTGTGAGGCAAAGCAGGGGGAACTCGAGATGTTTTAAACTTTTTTGTTGTTGTTGCTCCGTTTGCATTTGTATTGTTTTACTACATACACAATTAGTTTAACTATATATCATCATATTATTTACAATACACATATTTCAATTATATTTTAGGGGGGGACACCCCCCCGGGATTTCCGCCTATGCCTGCACCTGCTCGTCATGGGCTAAGCGGCCACACCTGCGCCCCATCAAGCTCCGGCTTTATAAACCCAGAAAGCAAACACAGAGGTGAGAGATGTCTACACAAGACTCGATTAACCATATCTTCTATTGTTCCCGTAGAAAGCAGTGTGTGACCACCAGCCCCACCATGCAGGGAGGGCACGGACCCAAACAGCACAGCGCACCACAAGAAGAGGAAGCCGAGCAACGAGCACCAAACCGCCTCACGTTAGCCGTCTTTTCCCCACCACCTCACTAATAAAATCCACCCTTTGGGGAACTTACCTGCTTCCTCGTGTCTTCTGCTTCTTCGCCCCACCACAACTGATATTCTCAATGTTACCCAGAAAACAGAATACAGGTTTAACAAATTAAAAAAACTTCTGCTTAATGTTACGCTGTCAGATATGCAAAAGAAAACTATTGTGTCTCTTGCTCTGTCTACTGTGAAAAGACCTCCAGGGCCGTATACAGAGAATTCCTAAAAGAATTAGCAGATTTCCTCTCAGAACTTTTGGTTACAGTTGATAAAGCAACAATTGTCACCAGGCCCACTCATCATTTTAATCATGCTCCAGAATTAATTATATTGCATGGAATCGATCTTACTGCTATAGATCGAACCTAAAAGTTATGATGTTACAGACCATTTCCTTGTATCGTGCATGCTGCGTATCACTGAAATTAACCATATGGCTCAGCGTTACCGTACAGGTGTTTTCTCTTCACTTTTAGAAGCCCAGACGATTTTATACACATCTTGTCTGTGTACACCAGGGGTTTCACCTCCAGCAGATGAACAACCATCAGCTATCTGAAAGTGTTTGTATAGTATGTGTCGCATGCTCGCAGCATTGTTTTCTCTCCCTCTATAGGTGGTGCACATCTGAGGGGCATGTTGTAACACAGCATTTCCCAATCCTAGACAGCATGGTGACATTGATTAAATCTTAGAATTCCATCAGAATTATAATATAATAAATAATATTGGATCAATGTTGATAATTCAATGCTTTTCAGTGTTGAAAAGACAAATATTGAATCAATGTTGATTTTTGGTCTGCATTTCCCACATTGGTGGAATTTGGACTGTCAATCCCTCATTCAACACTTTAATGCAAATACATTTGGTACATTCCTGGGAAATGTAGTAACCCCATCACCAAAAAATTAAAATCTGCCTGCTGAGTGTGTGAATTCACAAAAACTGTGACCAGTGAGATGAACCAGCTAGATATTATTAGTAGTAGTAGTGGTGGTGGGAGTAGTAGTAATAGTAGTGGTAATGTTTTTAGTAATTGTTGGTTTCATTAACTGTTTCTGGGTTTCTAGAGGAGCACATTCAGCCAGTGACTGATAATGCTCCACTGAATATCACAGAGTCCATGTAATTCTTGTGGTCATCCAGTTATATCATTAAATCAAGATAAATATTTTCAGAAAAAAAAGAAAAAAAAAAGTATTTATTATATATTCATATATATATATATATAATGATGAATATATAAATACTAAATACTATAAATAATATTTTTTGTTAAAAAAAATATTTATCTTAATTTAATGATTTGTTTCATGGTTTTAATGGTTCAGTATGTGCTATGTTTATGGAGAAACTATACTTAAAAAAAATCTAACTAAAGATCTAGTAAAGAGTAAAGATAAAAATAAAATAAACAGTGATTTTCTCTTTTTTTTTAGGTAGGAATAGCATTAGTTCTTAGGTACAGAAATTGTATTTATCTGACTGTATAAATTAAAGATTGTTCTTTATTAAAGTTACAAAAGCTTTTTAATCAAGAGCAGTGAGTGATTTCTTTGTTGTTGCTGTTCGATTAATATAAAAACTTTAAGAGAATTCACTGATACCTCTGTAAATTTTTCATTTTTGAAAATAAAATTTGTTCTCTGATTGACTAATTTGCTGCTAAACTCCTCATATGCATGTCTGCATGTATAATTCAGAATGTTTAGCATCTGTGGTATGAAAATAATCGCTGCCAGACGCTGCCGAAGTGAACGAGTCTTCAGAGAGTTGTAAGCGAGAGCTATTATAGCTATTATATCCAGCTATTATAAGTGTTTCTTTACTTGTTTTTCCACTAAATGTAACATTTTAGGAAGTCAATAAAGTAGGAAGTTGCGGTTTAGGGTCAGCGATAACTTTATCTTATCTAATTTCCTAAAATTTTATAATTTCGGTTTATTTTATTTATTTATAGGTTTTTGTTTATTTTAATAGCAACATCTGGCAACATTGCATTGCTGGCATTAGTTTGGCAGTTATCCACAAGGTAGTGGCTATTTGCACTTAGTGCAAATATGTATAGATTCTATTTGTATGATGTTAAAATAGTAGGATTTTCTGCTATTTATACTACTTACGGCAAATAGTGGCAATTATCTGCACCTCAGTATTGTAGTACATTATATCTTATTGAGTCTAATTTAATGGATGCCACCTTTTTGGGACAAGCCCCCCTAAACCTACCCTTAAGCTTTTGTTTATTTACTTAATTGTCATTTTTAAAAAAAAATGCTTTTCTGATGTGATTTGAAATTTGAAAAGGGAGAAAAAAATTCGCCAAAAGGTGGATTCGAACCCGGGTCGGTCACGTGAAAATATGAATGATATATATATATATATATATATATATATATATATATATATATATATATATATATAAATTGATAATATTTCTGTGCAGATTCAATGTTAAATAAGTGGTTTTATTTAAACTGAAGAAATTTAGATTTTTATGACCATCTTCATCTATTTTTCATCATTGAAATAACATTATTTGAGGGAGCAAACCTGACGAAAAATTTATGTTAAACATTGATTCAATGATAATTTGGTTGATGCATGATTCAGCATTGATTCAGTGTTGGTCTGCAATCTGGGAGTCCTTCACAGTGACAGAACAGGAGACAAATAGAGAAGCCAAAATGATTAGCATTTCTTGCAGTAATTGTGCCTAACCTGATTTTACCAAGTGAGACATGTTCCTGGGACAACATCGTTGTTGACCCTGGAACAACATTGTGATTAACCAATCAGATTTGAAGAACCAGTTTATAGATTTTGTGAAGTTTATGCTTAAAATCAGTGTTTGGTGCTTGTACATCAGTGTCATTCATCTATCATTTCCTCTGATTTTAGGGATTACTCATGGTTAAGGTTAGGTTTAGGTGTAGGGATATGGTTAAGAATATATTTTTGGAGTAAAATGTTGTTCCAGGGTCAACAAAATATGTTGACCTAGGAACACATCGGACTTGGCAAAATCAGGACGTGCCAGTAATTGTAGCGGCTGCGAGTAAGGACAGGAAGCAGATGGCAGTAATGGATATTTATTGAGTTGAGTAATGGTAAGTAGATGATGGTGGGTGGCGCAGGGACCTCGACGGCAGCACAGACAGGTGAGGAGGTGTTTGAGTGCGTTGGTCGAGATGGTGGTGGTGGTTAATCCGTGGCGATGACTTGTTAATCCAAGGGTGACTGAACTGGAACAAGACACAATGAAGTAGAGCTGGTGGAAGACACACATGTAGCACGGAGGACCTCAAACAACGATCTGACAAACAAGAGACGAAAGACAGGGCATTAAGTAAGCTTGGTGGAATGAGCTGCAGCTGCTACTGATCAGATGATCAGTGGTACAACCCGCATGAAACAATCGACATGACGTAACATAAGACGAGCAGGAGACGGTGCATTCATGAACCGTGACAGTACTCCTCCTCCTAAGGACGCCTCCTGGCATCCCCAGACCCCCTTACCTGTCGATTGTAATCCGGACCGTAACCCTCCCAGTCCACCAAGTTCTGAAATCTGTGTCCCCTCTGTCTAGAGTCCAGAATACAATTGACCGAATACGTAGGTTCTCCATCTACGAGTCGCGGTGGGGGGGTACCGGGGTAGGCGGATTAATAGGGGAATGAAATACAGGCTTTATTTTAGATACATGAAAGGCGGGATGAATTCTCCTGTACGCTGGAGGAAGTTTGAGGCGAACTGCCACCAGACTAATGATTTTGGTGACAGTGAACAGGCCAATAAATTTGGGAGCCAATTTATTAGAGACGGAGCGGAGAGGAATGTTCTTAGTAGAAAGCCACACTTTTTGTGTGCGGCGACACCTCTGGACGAAAGCGTGAACGGAGGGGACCGCAACTTCAGATTCCAGACTGGGAAAAATAGGTGGCTGGTAACCTACACTACACTCAAATGGGGATAGGCCCGTAGCTGATATTGGTAAGGTATTGTGGGCGTACTCCACCATCAACAATTGTTGGCTCCAGGAGGAAGGATTCTTAGAAACCAAACATCACAACACCCTTTCCAAATCTTGGTTGGCTCTCCCGGTTTGACCATTGCTCTGGGGATTAAACCCTGAGGACAGACTTACAGTCACTCCCAGGAATCTACAGAACTCACGCCAAAATTTGGACATATATTGGGGTCCCCTGTCGGAAACCACGTCTATCGGGAGGCCATGTAAACGAAAGACGTGATCTACAACGGTCAACGCTGTCTCCTTGGCTGAGGGTAATTTGGGCAAGGGAATAAAGTGGGCAGCCTTCGAGAACTGGTCCACCACGGTCAAAACTACCGTGTTGCCCTGGGAGGGCGGGAAGGCGGTAATAAAATCTAGTGCGATGTGGGACCAGCGATGTGGGCAGCGGTTGAAGTGACCCATCAGGGGGTCGATTGGAAGTCTTACCAGTGGCACAAACCGAGCAAGCCAAAACAAAATTGTGAATGTCGCGAGCCATAAGTGGCCACCAGAATCGTTGCTTGACTAAGAGTTTAGTATGGTTAACTCCTGGATGACAAACCACATTAGAGCAATGCCCCCACTGGATGACGTTGGACCGTAATCCCTCCGGCACAAATAATCGAATTGGTGGCCACCCGGGCGGAGGCATTACCCCTTCTAAGGCTGTCTTGACCTTCGATTCGATCTCCCATTTGAGTGTGGAGACCACTAATGTCTCAGGGAAAATGCACTCGGGAGTGGACGGGCATTCGGAACAGTCAAAAATACGTGACAAAGAATCAGGTTTAATATTTTTGGAACCCGGGCGGTACGAGAGAGTAAAGTCAAAACGTCCGAAAAAAAAGTGCCCACCGAGCCTGCCTGGAGTTCAATCTTTTGGCAGTACTAATATATTCTAAATTCTTGTGGTCGGTCCATACTATAAAAGGAACCCCCGATCCTCCTAACCAGTGGCGCCACTCCTCCAATGCCATCTTGACTGCCAACAATTCTCGGTTACCAATATCATAGTTGCGTTCAGCAGGGGATAATCGATAAGAGAAAAACGCGCATGGGTGCACCTTGTTGTCTGAGGGAGAACGTTGAGATAACAACGCCCCTACCCCCACCTCCGACGCGTCGACCTACACCACAAACTGACGTGAAGGGTCAGGGGTGATCAGGATAGGGGCTCAAACTAAGCAGCTCTTCAGTTTGGCAAACACAGCCTCGGGTGTGTCTGACCACCTGAACGTAGTTTTGGGGGAGGTCAAGGCGGTCAGAGGTGCAGCTAGTTGGCTGAAGTTGCGAATAAAACACCGGTAGAAGTTGCCGAACCCCAGAAACCTCTGTAGGGCCTTCTGAGCCACTTGGCCACTCTACCACAGCCTTAACTTTCTCGGGATCCATGCGGATTCCCTCAGTAGACACGATATACCCAAGAAACGGAACAGACAGTGCATGAAACTCGCATTTCTCCGCCTTGACAAAAAGCCCATTCTCTAGCAATCTCTTAAGCATTTGTCGAACGTGCTGCACGTATTCCTAAAGACAAGAGGAAAAAATCTATATGTCGTCCAGGTAGACATATATGAATTGATCAATCATATCTCGCAGCACTCGTTGACGAATGCCTGGAAGACCGCTGGGGAGTTGGAGAGCCCAAAGGGCATGACCAAGTATTCAAAGTGCCCCCTGGGGGTGTTAAAAACGGTCTTCCATTTATCCCCCTCCCTGATGCAGACCAAATGATAAGCATACCTCATACTTACTACAGGGTCTGGCCTTTTACCGGACAGATGTAGGCGTGATGACCGGTCCCAGACATGCATCTACCCTCAGCGCCAATTTGATGAGCCCATTGAGTGAAGTAGGAAGGTCCAGAGTGTAGATCTCCTTCTGGAAGCGATCAGCCAGCCCATGCAGGAACATGTCCCACTGCGCCTCCTCGTTCCAATGACACTCCACCGCCAGGGTACGGAACTCAATGGAATAGTCAAAGATGGTTCTTTCACCCTGATGCAATTTGGCAAGCATCCTTGCCACCTCCCTCCCGGCGATGGCCCGATCAAAGACCCGCCTCATCTCGGCGGAGAGTGTCTGGACCGAGGCGCAGCATGGATCTTGATTTTCCCACACCGCCGTTCCCCATAATGCCGCCCTCCCAGTGAGCAGGGTCAGTACAAATGGCACCTTGGCTCGTTCATTGGAGAAGGTTCTAGGTTGAAGAGAGAAATGCATATCGCATCGGGTTAAGAAAGCTCTACAAAAGTTTGGTTCACCCGAGTAGGATTCCGGAATGGGGAGATGTGGTTCCGGCTGGGAGGGGGTCTCCGGTGGTGTGGGAGAAAGGGCGGTGTGAGCGGCGCAGTTGGAACTCGTAGAAGTTGTAGTTGTTGGGTGAGCTCAGACAAATCCTGAACTGTGCGACCAGTGTCGTTAAGATTCCTCTCCTGGGAGTCCATCCTCCGAGCACTGGTGCTGAGAAATTCCTCCAAGGCAGATGACGGGTTACTCGCTGCCTCCATGTTTGGTCAGATCGTTCTGTAATGGCTGTGAGTGAGGACAGGAAGCAGATGCGAGTAATGGATATTTATTGAGTTGAGTAATGGTAAGTAGATGATGGTGGGTGAAGCAGGGACCTCGATGGCATCACAGACAGGTGAGGAGATGTTTGAGTGCCCTGGTGGAGATGGTGGTGGTGGTTAATCCGTGGCGATGACTGGTTAATCCAAGGGTGACCGAACTGGAACAAGACACGATGAAGTAGAGCTGGTGAAAGACAGACATGTAGCACGGAGGACCTCAAACAACGATCTGACAAACAAGAGACGAAAGACAGGGCATTAAGTAGGCTTGGTGGAATGAGCTGCAGCTGCCGCTGCCAGGAGACGGTGCATTCATAAACCGTGACAGTAATAGTTTCTGAACATTGAACACTGACTCTAAGGCTTTACTCTCCTTTTTTTCCTCATAGACTTTCATAAAAAAAAAATAATAATAATAATAATAATATATATATATATATATATATATAATACATCGCTAATGTCAAAGAGTAGCATCGCTTTGATTACATTGGGTCACACAATGTAACTGTTTGAATGAATACTTCAGTTTAATGTCAGAAGAACTGGATGAAGTGGCTCTGAATGATTACTGCTTAGTCTAAGAAGAAGTGATTGGTTTGTAACATCCTGTATTTGTTCAAAAAAATCTAATATTATTAGGAAAATGTTGAATAGTCAGGTTGCATTTAGGTTCCCAGCAGATGACTAATAAAAAGGTTGCGAAGATTGGATTTTTAATTTATTTTTTTAAGATCCGACGGCAGAAAACGAGCAAACTACTTGCAAACTGCGCTTTTAACTGAATAAATGCAGCTGATGTAATTTGCCATATTGCAGAGGCTCTTGAATTTGCGCGACCTTAGTGAAAGACGCGTCACACCTGCACAGAGAACAACTGGGAGGAACCCGCGCTCGAGGACTAAAGACGTCAATGATCTGACTTTCACATTTGCCACAAGAGGGAGAGAGCACGCTGATGTGTGTGAAGGACTCGCGCGCTGCACGCATCTGTATGTAAATTACACAGATGAGACATCACATCTCCGTCGACATGACACGCGTCTCTCAACTCCTGAAAGTCGGTAAGTTTATTCACAACACGGGATAAAAAAAAAAACTTAATCGTTTGGCACAGGGTCATGTTTATATTTCATGTTGGACAAAGTGCTAAATGTTTAGTTATAATTGTTGCCTCTCAAACTGTGTAATATTTAAAGTATTGATTTCTATAAGTGCTATTTTACTTCAAGAACAGCTTGCAGCATAAACGTCTCTAATGCAATTAAGTGAAAGGGCAGCAGTCAGATTTATTTATTTTTATTTCAAGAAAACTAAAATTGAAAGAACCACTATGTACATCATGATACCCCTTCTGATTATACCATTAAAGCATATGGTGCATCATGACAAAATCCTTATATCATCTGTTATAATGCATCATACTATTTATCATTTAAAAGCTATGAAAATATGATGTATTAATTACAATTATTTATTAAAATATATAAAGCATTACATTATGTATCATAAGGCAGTTCGAATACCTTTTAATGCATTGTTTATGCATGTTTCATGTAAAGTGAAAGCAGAATGTTTATAGGATATTGCATGTTGTGGTGGTGCCAAGATGGCAAAATGCTTAATAATGGAAAATTAAATTTATGTCTGCTTTGAAATAAACATCACACTCTTTTAATATTGAGTGTACAGTATATAGTCAAAGTCTCTTATTGCAAGAACTTGATCTGTTTAAAGAGAGAGACATTTTCAAAATGGAGCTTTTTACAATCTAAAAGTTTTTGTTTTGCAAATGATGAATAATATTATTGCTGCTTTATTTATTGATTTTATTTATTATTTTCTAAAGATCTATGATTATTTACTCACCCCATGGCCGTCTAAAACTTGAAATGACTTTCTTTCTTCGAACACAAAAGATAAAACTGTGAATAATAATGTTTTCGCTTTTTTATACGGTTATAGTGAGGGGCAAAAGAAGCTTTCAAGAAACTAAAGGCATCATAAAAACTATATTGTTTGTTCTCCTGAAACCATGTGGTTGCTTAATGTGCAAAACAGAAATTATAGTTATTAAATGAGTCGATGAGTTAATTCAAATGCTTTTGTAAACAGATTTTCTTTTGAATAAGACTCTTTCTCAGTCACATGTTTTATTTTTGAGTGAACTGCTTTTGAAACTCAGATAGAGATAATATAATTTGCCACAATATTTTTCAGTTATCATGAAAACATTTCAGTGTTTATGTTTTGTGTTTCATATGTGGCTTGTCTCCTGCTTTCTTCTACTGGAAATGCAATCTGAAACCAAGACAAGAACATTCCTGGGTCATGACCATTGACTGTTAGAAAAAGATTAGTGAACTTTTCGACACCAGAAACCCATCAGAAATCAGCAGCGCCCACTAGCTTCTCTTGAATCCTTGCCATGGAGGACGCAAACATCAGTCACTTGGCAGCCGTCTTTGTGAACCCTCATAGTCAGGTGCCCGTTCTAGACGTTCACGACACTTACACAGACTTCTACGACATGGACTATGGTGTTCCTGCAGATGAGATGCCGGACACCACGCAAGGACTGGCCTACTTCGTGGCCACCATCGTCATCGGAGCCGTGCTCGTCTGCATCATTCTGGTGTGCGGCTTCGGCAACTTGCTCTTCATAGCCACTCTGGCCCGTTATAAAAAACTCAGGAACCTCACCAACCTGCTGATCGCCAACCTGGCCATCTCTGACTTCATAGTGGCCGTGGTCTGCTGCCCTTTCTTGGTGGATTATTACGTGGTCAAGCAGCTCTCCTGGGATCATGGCAAAGTGTTGTGTGCCTCCGTCAACTACCTAAGGACTGTGTCTCTCTATGTGTCTACCAATGCCTTACTGGCCATCGCCGTTGACAGGTTGGTGTGATTTAGATATCGTACCTCACTCCCGCTAGACAGTTGAGAGGAAAAGGAAAGCCTTGGGCAAAATATTGTTGACTTTCAGATTCATGCATTATGCATTGAGCTTCCTGAACAAAGCACTTTACAATGTACTGCTCAAATAGATGATTGTGAGAAAATGTTTCCTACTTTTCAACAAAAGCTTTCCAGTAATTTAGTAGGATTTAATAATCCACTGTGCATTATCTGTTATTGGCAACAAATCAAGTGAGCGTCTTCACTAGCTGTACTTGAAAACATATAAAGGCTATAAGGTTTCAGCCTGAAAGCTGTAAATTAAAGCAATAAGTCATCTGATAGGCTTTGAGTTATTTACCCTAACGTAAAATTCACAACAATACAAAATAAATCATTAGCCTGGCTAAAAGCTTTTTACAGTTGTCGAACAATGGATCAGCCCCAGAATATAATTTGTCTCATGTTTGCAGTTTTTTCTAAAACCATATGGTTTTTTTTTGTGTCGCTCATAAAAGGAGAATTTTTGAAGAATCATTATGCAGCTCTTTTCCAAGGTGTAAAAATTCATAAAAGCAGCACATAAATAGCTTAAAAACTTTGTGTGGTGCGTGTTCATGAGTATGCTGTCTTCTGATGTCATACAATAGATTTGTGTCATAAGGAAACCAAAATGTATGCTTTTATTCACCCACAATCTTCCCGTCTTCCAAAGTCTGAAATCTCATTCACGTCTGCATTCATTAAAATGCACCATTTCTGGCTTGATGTCAAAGTTTTAAACAAAAACAGCATAAAGGTTTGGAACAACATTAAACATTAACATTTTTAGATTAACTTTTGGTTATAGTTTATATGAAGCCTTTATTTGGAATGCATTATATTGGTATTCTTAAGGCATTATAATGTACGCAAAATTCATTAAAAGCCTTATATTTTGACATTGTTCAAGATCTGCACAGTATCTCACTGCGTCATGAGATACAAACCATTACAGGTCTTCTTGGCTTCGTAATGTGGTAATATTTATTAGTGGTCTTTGCTTTGAGTAATGTAACCTAGTTAAGTCTTTTTTAAAACAGCCTTAAGATATCATCAATGGGTTATGACACAATTGCTATGAACATTACTAATTTTAATATCCTCAAACCATATTTTATTGTTTCGCATGTAAAATGGTTACCAAATTCACATTGACTTCACAGGTGTGAAGAAACACTCCTAACCACTCATAAGATGTAGTAAGAAACTGTGCACATCCTAATGTTAAGATATGAGACTAATTTATTGATGACTTAAATGGTTAAAAATCATCATACTCTTAGAAGTTATAACCAAAAATAATTAATTTGATCCTTCATAATCTACTACTGTGTATTGTTCTACTAAGTGTTTTATAAGGAATTATACATCTATTACAATACAGCTTTACAAAACATTATAAATACAGGCTTCATAGAAAGTGTGACCAAACTTTTCAGATGTGTTGTCACAGCTGTGTGTTTAATAGCGTCGAACACGTCACATCCATTCACAATTTTGAGTCTGAACTATGTTTTATTCAATAAAATCTCCAGACCCATGTCAGAATGTAGAGACGGTGCTAATGGTGACATATGTAGGACTGCTTGGAATATTTCTTTAATAATGGGAGTGGATCTCTATGGGCACTCAAGAAACTGTTTAAAATGCTATCTCTTTGTGGGATTTTTTATCAACCTTTCCCTATGAAGGTACAAAATATTGCCAGAGGAAACAACAATTATGTGCTCTTTACTTAACCCTACTCAAACAACTTGAGATGGAATCAAATATGTTGAAATATAGACAATATTAATGATTGTCTTTGTCCTATACCAGAGAACTACAATTTTGCTAAAATAAGAGAATAAACAGTACATTACGGATTCTGTACTATCTCTACAGCAGCTAGATGTCAGAAGCATTTGATCTTTTTAAAGCCAAACAACTTTTGAAGTTCCCCAGGAGTCATTTTTAACACAGTTCCATTTTGACAGGACAAGTTTGTATCCCAGACTTCCTTAAAACTGTGATAATGAGATAAGCATATAACCACTTATAATTGAATCTGCCGTTTGACTTGACTCTAATGACAGTACATAATTAAGCAAAATTCAATTATGTATGACTTACATATGCATAAGCATCTGGTCTACTGATAGAAATCTTTAAATAAGAAAAATGGAACACATTGAACTAGATTAGTATTTCCTGAGGGAAACATCAGTGCTGGCAATGTCCAAACCAGTAAGACCTCCGTTCATCTTCACAACACAGTTTAAGATTTTTTTAGATTTAGTCCGAGAGCTCTCAGTCCCTCCACTGAAACTGTGTGTACTGTATACTGTCCATGTGCAGAAAGGTAAGAAAAACATCATCAAAGTAGTCCATGTGACATCAGAGGGTCAATTAGAATTTGTTGAAGCATCGAAAATACAATTTGGTAAAAAAAAAAAAAAAAAAATGACTCATTTAGTCTGCGTTGTCTGGGTGAACTAAACCTTTAAGTATATTAAAAGTAAAAAGTACTGATCAATGAACCATTTGTATTATTTATTCTAGCCAGTACTAATCAGACTGGTCATTTAGTGTCTATTAGTGCAGATATTTATATGTTGTTCTACAAATAAGCAGTGGTGTAATTTAATGAAATAATAATATTTGCAGTACTTGAGTACTTTTTGGGAGAATATATACTTTACTTCAGTTTTTATATTTCTGTCAACTTTGAATTTTACTCCACTATACAGTATTTCCAAATTAAAATGTATACTTATACTCCGATACATTTCCCCAAAGCATATTCGTTACTTACCATGAGAATAAAAGTCGGAAGAACACAGACTGCAAGAAAGAAGGTTTGACGAATCCCTGGTCTGGTGCTTGCAAGTTAAACTCCTAAAAATCCACTTTGCTCATGTCCAAATAAGTGCTTGCACATCTGCATATGGTGCATTTTCCCCTCACGTCTAGGCCGGTGTGTACGATATAAAGCATATTGTCTGTGATAACATGGTAAGTGTTGTTTTAATGATGTGCAATCTGACACTATCGACTAGATAAAAAAAAAAGACATACAGAGAAAGTGTACACATACATTACATGATTTAGTCAATTAAAACGCATTTAGAATAATCAACATTCAAGTAATTCTAAATTGTAGGCAGCAAAAATGGCTCTGCATGTCTTTTATATTTATATAATTTAATGGTCATCAAACAGGAGGCAAAGTCAGAGAAGTTAAAGGTCCCGTTTTTCGCGCTTTTTTTAAGCTTTGATTGTTTTACCAGGCGGCCCTCTTGGTAACGCGATTGGACTAGTTTTGAGAGGCAAGTGGGCAGGAGCATGTGCTGGAGATGTACTTAAAATCACAGGAGCGTTTTTACTGACGAGATGCGCATGAAAATCGCATTAGTTTTTTTGCACAGCCCTAACATCTAGTTAACAAAGCTAAAGAGTGGTGCCCTTTACAGAAACTGTTAAACGCACCAACTTAAATAATAAAATACACTTACCGGTTGTGGTCCATAAACAACGCCTTCTCCAGACAAAGAAGGAATTGCTCCATCTTTCAAGAATAATCTTTGTGCAAATCCGGCATTAAACTGATTGAGATTGAGGAAGTTGTCCTCAGCAAGCTGTCCTCAGCAAAATGTGCTGCACATAGTTTGCATGTGGATTATAATTTTCGGAAACCGAGTTAAACATAAATTGTAACCATTAATCTCCAAGTACAGCGTCCCTGGGAAGGCTCCGAGATGAAAATAACAGCATTTCAATGACATGGCGACAAACACAAACGCAGCTGTTCCTTCTTCTCTGTTGGAGCGTGACAAGACTACGCCCCCCTTTTTGTGAATTCATGTGGGCGGAGGGTAGTCAAAAAACTGTTTTAGTGACGTCATTACTGCAGGAACTAGAGGGCTGTAGTCCAAACGGGTCATTTTTTGTAGGCAAATTCTGTTAAATAAAATATCTCTGCTTGGCATTGAACTTTGAGCTTTAGAATTTTACAGATATTATTTATACTCTAACAACAACATTACACAATCACTAAAGTTTAAAACATGGAATCACGAAGAAGGGGACCTTTAAATCCAACAGTTAAGTTTATTGCTTATACACTTATATGTGGTGGATAATGAGGTGAAACAGGTGAGGTGAGTTAATAGTCAGGTGAATTGGAGTGGTTGTGTGCAAAGTGTGTGGCTGAGGGAATGGGTGACATTAATATAGTTAATCTATATCACATGAAGAGTGTGGTTTTTCCCCAGTGTTGAAAAAACAACTAAAACCAACCTATGCTGGTCGGCTGGTCTTAGCTGTTTTAAGCAACGTAGCGCTGTTGAGCCCCTGGGTGAAGGTGCCGGTCCTACAGATGGCTACAGATGAGCATAAGATGTTTATCGTAGCATCAGAGGAGGAGCTTTTGTCATCTGATGGTGAAGATTTTGTTGAGCACCCTCCTGGCAATTGCACCTCCATCCCCTAGCTCTCAAGGCTGGATGGTTGGTATCTGAGACCCGGAAGTGCCTTTCTACCCAAAGGTTAATGAAAAGCTCACTAAAACGTGGAAGGCAGCTTACACGACCCGGTCACTTTTGAGCTCTTTCCTCCTCACTACCATTGATGGCGGGGCAGGCAACGGGTATGTGGACATTCCCCAAGTGAAGTATGTGGTTGTGGTGCACTTGTGCCTGCAAAACATCGTCACTTGGAGTAATCATCTGCGGCTCCCATCTCAGAGTGATGAAGGTCATGGCATGGTTGCTTGGGCAGGTGATGTCTACAAATGGTAGTCCAGGAGCACCATCTATGGCTGAACTTAGCTGAAATACTGTATAGCTGTAGCAGGACACCAACAAAGTCAACATTCCTCCCTGTCAGTTACGATGCTTTTCTTCACCACAGGCCAAGAGTATGCGGATG
Organism: Carassius gibelio; assembly: GCF_023724105.1. Classification (NCBI taxonomy): domain Eukaryota; kingdom Metazoa; phylum Chordata; class Actinopteri; order Cypriniformes; family Cyprinidae; genus Carassius; species Carassius gibelio. The sequence continues at coordinate 26,338,997 of NC_068383.1, read as the reverse complement.
TAGAATGCTTTGTGTCCTCATGCTTCCCTTGCCATTTGACTGTGGGTTTTGGGGAACCAGGTAAGAGCTCCTTCTCTGCCTTTAATTTAAGAAGCTAAGCTTCCATGGTTGTGCACTCTTCCCTCTGCAGCACATAGGGTATGAGATAGAGATCGCCTCTCTGGTGCTGCTTTCAGAGATTCCCCTGCCATGTATGAGGAGATTGAAGTCCTCCTGGAGAAGGATGCAATAAAGCCTGTCCCTCCAGTTGAGATGGAGTCTGGGTTTTACAGACTTAACTTTATCGTATCCAAGAAAAGTGGTGGGCTATGACCTACCCTGGATCTATGAGTCTTGAATCAGTCTCTTCACAGTCTTCCACACAAGATGTTGATGCAAAAGCACATTGTTTTTTGCGAAGGGGATCTGAGTCCTCAACTGGGTTATATTAGCTCTTGAGATCTACAATTTCAAAGGCTCCTGGGGCATATGGCATCTGCAGCTATGGAAAACACCACTTGGATTGCTACATATGAGACTGCTTCAGCACTGGCTGCACAGCTGAGTCCTGAGATGGGCATGGCACTGGACAGAGCTTGCTTTTCTTTGGGTGGAGGTGCCCTTGGAGCAAGTGTCGAGGTATATTGTTATTCTAACAATACAGACACCCTGCAGTGGCATATTAATTGCCTCGAGTTGCTGGCAGTACTAATTGCCCTTTGCTGGATTCAACCACTGCTACAAGGCAAGCATGTACTTGTCCGTCACACAAAATTGTGACAGTTGCATACATCAACCATCAAGGGGGAGTACGCTCTCATGGATGTCACATTTCGCCCGCCTTCTCCTTTGGAGGCCGATGCAGTTCAAATCACTGTGTGCCATTTATGTTTCGGGGGAGCTCAAACATGCAGCCAAAGCACTCTCATGGCAGCTTACCCTCCCCAGGTAGTTCAGCTCATTTGCAGTTGATTCGGGGAAGCACAGGAAAATCTGTTTGCTTCCCCGGAATCCTCCCTTTAAGTCCCTAGTGAGTTTCCTTGCACAGACACAGACCAAACTCATGTTCTCATGACAGCCGTCGTTGGAGAATTCCACTGAAGAAAGACCCCTTTTCTCTGGGGCAGGGCACCATCTGGCAGCTGTATATCTATCTCTGAAACCAGCATATTTGGATTCTGCATGGGACGCGGTAGATTTCACAGGCTTGTCACAGGTACTACAACAGACTAGAGCCCCTTGTACTAGGCAGGCTTATGCTCTGAAATGGAGTCTGTTTATTGATTGATGTTCTACTCAGCGAGAAGACCCCTGAGGATACCCAAAGTTCCCACCACTCCTGCCCCCTTTAAGGACGAGAGCTCATTCCAATCAGAGTTTGGCCTTTTCCTGGGCATTAGCACACAACCCCTCTCTAGAAAGGCATCTGAAGAGCTCTGGACTGGGTGACACCCAATGCTTCTGCGTATTTGCACCAGTTTCTTCCCATGTGTTGGGTTTAAACAGGTAATTTGTGGGAGGATTGGCTCAGTTTCTCCCTTGCAGTGCCATTCTTCTGGTCGGAGGATATGTGTGCTTTATCTTCTTCTAGTATATTTCCCCTGTAGGGTGAACTCTGTTTGATTTCCCCCAGCACCCTGTGGCACTTGCCAGGTTCTGTACTTGTGTCATATGCCTTTGTCACCCACTGTACTGTACCAGGTGCCCATACATGTGATTCCCTTTGGGTGGTCCTGTATGTAGTTTCCAAGGTACAGTTTCCCTTAGAAAACCCATTGACTTTCCCTTAACAGACCTCTGTCAACACAGGTTAGTGTGACTAAATGAAGAAGGAAATGGAGATGTAACACCCCTCAAGCCACAACCTTAAACTATACTCAATGCCGGGATGCTTTTTCAGCACCAACCTAAATGAGTGGATGCATGCTTCCATCTTAAATAACTGTATGTATGAGGAGTGATGCAAATTCCACTCGCCAGTCATTGGCCATTTTATATAATGTTCAATAGTGACTGGGGCTCCCAAGTGAGAGCCCTATCGTTTGGGTCGACATAACACCTTAGTTCCCTCCTGCAGGAAATTAGGGTTACATGATGTAATCTAAACAAAAAGTTACATAAGGTTTTTTTTTTCTTTGTTTGTTAAGAATCAGCTCATTACTGAGAGAATGATCTTGCGTCTGCAAATGGGGATGGTTATATTTTAAGTTAAAAATATCTAGGAACAATTAAATTTTTTGAAATATATTGGAGTAAAAAGTATGACATTATGCTTTGTGATGTAGTGAAGTAAAAAGTAAAAATTGTCAAAAAATAAAGTACTCTAAAATTAAAATATTACATTATTGTCCACCACCACTACTTGGCATCAACCATTGACATCTAAACTCACATATCATGACATAAAACAGTGACTATGACTGAATGTAAATGTGCATGGCACAGCACTAAACCAGTGCAACTGTTAGACAGTAACTGATTCAACATGATTCAAAGTGTTTAAAATGAAGGTTTATAGTGAATTTGCCCCATAGAGAAAGGAATTTGAATTGAATCCCACTAATTGTTGTCGTTGTGTTTAGGTATATGGCCATCATTCATCCCTTGAGGCCCAGAATGAAGCACCAGACAGCATACTGTCTCATAACTGGGGTATGGATTGTCCCAGTGCTCATTTCCATTCCCTCTGCTTACTTCGCGTCCGCAACCAAAGTCCCCAATGGATCCAACCGAAGCAAGACCTTCTGCGCCCAGATCTGGACGGTGGACCAGCAGCTGTACTATCGCTCATATTTCCTGTTTATCTTTGCCGTGGAGTTTGTGGGCCCAGTGCTCACCATGGCCCTGTGCTATCTAAGCATTTCGAGAGAGCTCTGGTTCAAGAGTGTGCCAGGTTTCCAAACTGAGCAGATCCGCAAACGTCTGCGCTGCCGGAGGAAGACTGTCATGGTGCTGATAGGCATTCTCACAGCGTACATTCTCTGCTGGGCTCCATACTATGGCTACACCATCCTGCGCGATTTCTACCCCACGCTCATCTCCCGAGAGAGGAACTCCCTGGTGGCTTTCTACATTATAGAGTGCATCGCCATGAGCAACAGCATGATCAACACATTCTGCTTTGTTAGTGTAAAGAACAACACTGTCAAATATTTCAAAAGGATCGTTCTCCTTCGCTGGAAATCCACCTACACTTCCAGGAAGAGCACAGATGAGACAGACATCAATCCCCAACTCACCAAATGTAGAAAAGGAGTCGAGCTGAGTGGTTTTCACGTCACCCATATTACAGATGATTAAAGTGAACTGATGATGTTGCTTATGGGTGTGGTTCTGTAGATGAATATCGCCTGGCAGATGTCATATTTTAGTAATGTGTAATGTGTAACTCATCCCTTAAAGCATCGAGAATTGCAAAGTAATGGTTCAATATATAAACTAATTGGTTATAAGTATAGAACATTTTTTGGCAAAATATTTTGATCCAGTCATTTAAACATGTGTCAGGAGAATCAACACCTTTTGCAATGCTTTGTGAGAATGGTTCAGTATGCTGAACTTTTTAATTGCAGATCTATGTTGTCATGGTAACAGCTTTCTCTGAATGGTGAAGGGTTTATTCTGTATTATGGGTAGTGTAGTTATTTACATTAAAAATTAAACATTTTCATATGGAAAGTTCATATTTTATCGTTAAAAATCAATTTCTCTATGAAGAAAATGAGTGGGATTTTTACAAAACTGCAATGCTCGATTGTTGAAAATAACAAAATACAATCGTTTTCAGAAGTATTTGTACAAATATATGTATGCCCTCATTGAACCACCACTCATTAGTTTACTGTTACATAATATAGATTATTTAAAAACCAGTCTGATTAGTGAGGTCCTTTATCAGTCGATGTTTTATCTGTAAAAGTGTATCTTTACTTGGTTCTGAAATGTGGTTGTTTTGCTGTCGTTTGTGTAGGTTTGTACAGTATCTGCATGCTTTCTAGCCAAATAAAGTAGAACCTGAGAATCAATCCATGGGTCATGTAGAGTCCTCGAAATGTAGAGTCATATCGACCAGTTTAGAGGTAATGTCAGGATGTGCAATCTCGCATAATCTACAAGTTATATTTCTGCTCGCTCTTTATAGCATAGTATTTATCTAAGGTCCAAGGACAGTTCATGCATAATTTATAGATTCTGTCAAAATGCAAACTGATTTTTGAATCATAATATGAATTGTGGTAATGTACCAGTGTAATAATAGCTCATAGTGTCTAAATCTGGATCAGATCTGTTTCATATTTACTTTGCAGTATAGCAGTGAATTTTAATGCAACTTACACAAGACAATTGTATATTTTCTTATTTTTATTTTATATAGCAGTTAATCTGTCATCAGTTCTCTTGGCTGTGTCCAATAAAGTCAAGCCATCAAAATGTTGACACCAATTACCCACCATTTAGCTCTCATCTAAACTGTGTTTCTTTTAATCTTAAAAATATATAAAACACACACACACACACATACACACTCATAGAGAGAGAGAGAGAGAAAGAGAGAAAGAGAAAACCAACCAACAATTCCCATAAACAATTGTAACAATGTGTTTATCATAGATTTGCAATGATGCACAGAAGATGGTCTAAACCTGACTGAACCTGTCACAGGATTATGGAAGGCAGCTGTAAAAAAAAAATAAAACAAAATAAAACAAATACATGAAATAAAATCTTCAGAGCAGCAATCACATACCCCTCTACAACTTCTTAATTATAAAATTATTTAGTTTTCATGTTTGTGCTATTTCACTTCTGTGCACAGTATAACTGGATTCATTTGATCAATTATGGAATAAATAGTAATCTCTTAAATTCTGATTGAATTAGCCACATTCAAAGTGGTTACAGATAAACAAATGCCTTTATCAAAGAACCAGGATATTACATTGCCTGGGAATCTTCAGTTGCATATAGTTAAAGTCTGTTCACACCAAGACTATAAAGATAACATAAAGATTAACATGATACCGGACCGTAACTGCTGCTTAATAAAGGGATTGCTCTTATACTAAATATATTGCACTTGTAAGTCCTTTATGGTGTGTTGAGGTGTATACAATGTTGGACAATTTTTTTTTTTTACAAAAGTTTAAATTTAAACATTTAAACTAGTAACCCTTTATATTCTGAAATGTTTCATGCTATTTAAATGATAGTTTAAGTATTAACAATAATAGTAAAAGTTTAACGTTTCTCCTCAAATAAAACTGAAGACATCTTAAGAAAAAGCTGATATCTCAATGAGACATATAAGACAATCACAACTTAGTACCCTGATCATAGAGTAACCTCTGTCAGTCAGAGACATAGCCTTGCAGCCAGCAAATCAATGTGAAGGCACAGCTGCACCTTGGACAACATGGGTTCGAATCCCAGCTAAAGGTACTTTTCTGCTCCGGTTCATTCCTCACCTATCCAACTGTTTCCTGTCTCTTCTCCTACTGTCCTGACAATTAAAGTTGAAAACCCCCATTTGCAATAAAACGGCAACCTCTGAGCAGTAAATAATTTTTTTATAATGGAGTCTTGCAAAAGATTACAACAAGACAATAAAGAGATCTGGCATGTTTCTCACACATTTCTCTACCATTGTCATTTTGGATTCCTTTCCTTCAGAATTTTCTCATGTCTCAGTTGTGTCTACTTTTATTTCTTCTAAGGCGTTTTAGGAGAAACATCTGCAATGCTGTTGATACTAAAAGAAGAGATATATGAGAATCTTATCTAAGCCTCCTGAGCTTAGGAAAAGCAAACACTGAGCAATACAATTTTCTGTCGAATGTGCTAATGTCCCTAATTAATTTAGAGATGCTCATTTCATGTTCTTATGCTAATGGTATTTGCAACTCATTATGCTAGTCTTGTCTGAGATAATTGTGTAAAACTCATAGATGATTATTTGTTAATACCGTAAGCAGTTCTTATCAGTCCTGTTAGTCTTTTGTGCTTTTAGTCAAACTGCTAATTAACACAAAAATTAGGCTGCTTTCTGTGTTTTGGGGGGTTGTTTATAAGCAGATCTAAACTGTCATGATTCAGTCATAGACTGACTCAAACAGCAACACAATGCTGGGGTCACTGAAACCTGCAAAAATATATATATATATTTTACAAGAATTATGTTCTGTATAAGTCTTTATAGATCCACTGCCTGAATAGGTTCCCACTGAAGAAAGTTCACAGCTCTCACATGGAGATGAGAAGGATGGGTGAATTTAGTATGGAGGTCGACAGTCAGGGGTTCAGAACTAAAAATACTCTAAATTCTCTCAAAAGAAAAACAGTTTTTAGCCAAAATGCATCTTGACAGGCCTATAATTTTAGGAAACTTGATTATTCAGCAAAGTTTAATTGCTGAATTTCAGGTGAATAACTTCACTACACGTAATCCTGAGAATAAATTCACTAAGCTACTGTTACCATGGAAATGGCAAAAGGGCCAAAGAGAGCCAATGTCACACTTCTTCTGATTTCACCCCACTGGCTACCAGTTACTGCCAGAATCAAATTTAAGGCTTTGATGCTTAACTGCCACTGGAAACACTTTCTCCAACATAAATCATGCCATGCTTGGACAGAGCGGGGAGAGCAGCAAGACAACCCCCCCCCCCCCCCCCCCCCCGGGGTACAGAACAGAACCATTATAAGCATATATAATTACAATTCACAGTTACATGAGTTGTAAACAAAATGTTATAGAGACTGCTTCCAATGAAGACACTGAAAAGAAAGAACAAGTTAGATCGGATTACAGGTTCAGTTGGTGGAGTTGGGGTTGGAGTTAATTGCAAGCAGCAATGCGATGGAGAGACACTGGAGAATGGGAAGTTAAATAGACCGCAGGTGATGGGTGTCAAGACTGGATTGGTACACGTCAGGAACAGCTGACTGTCAGCTGATGCAAGCATGACTAACGTGGCCTGACTGAACTAACACGATGCTCGATTCTAATCATATGTTTTGGGGCAGGGCAAAATACATTTACAAGAGTCAAGTCAGACACTCGACTAACATAATTACTGATGTTAACACACAGGGAAAATGTGTAATGAACACCTTGCAGATATAAATGGGATAAATAATGTTTTATTTTTTGATAAACAGATAGCTAACAGTTAACGGTGGTGAAACCATAACAATTAACAATTTATTTATGTTTTTAAATAGTTTAATAATATACAATATCTCATTATAATGTTAGTCTAAAACGTTAGCAGTTAATGTTCTGCATTTATGTTTTGAGCTGCGTGCGCTGAAGATGATCAGTAGAGTAACGAGTTTGATAGCGAGTTTTTAATCAAAAACTTCGATTCAACTCATAAGTTCATGTAGAGTATGTTTTATTATTTATACAACGTTATTTTAATATTAAGACTTAATATTAATATTAATAACACCCCGTGAATATTCGACTGTTAGAATCAGAATGATCTTTATTGACAGGTATGTTTACACATATGAGGAATTAGGTTTTTTTTTATGATAGAAGCTCCGCAGTGCAACAGAATGACAGTGACAGAACAAAAAACACATAATAAAGGAATAAATAAAAAAAAAACTAAAAAAAAAATACAAATTGGTAGTCAAATCAGGCTCCTCGAATCAAAGCATCGATTCGTCTACTATTCGGGGTCACCCCTAATTTAATAACGTTTTACTCCAATGTTTGCAATACCATCCTTTTGTGATCTGTTGTGGATTCTTATCACTCAATGAAGCAGAAAATACATATTTTCTAGTATTCTAAACCAGTGGTTCTCAACTCTTATCCTGGGGACCCACTGCTCTGCACATTTTGTATGTCTTCCTTATTTAACACACCTGATTCAGATCATCAGCTCATCAGAGACATACAAAAATATGTAGTGCGTTAGTTGTGGAAAGTTACTTTTAAGTTAATCTAATGCATAACGATATTGTGTTACTCATCAAAAAAGTAAGTAGTTGCATGAGCAAATGCATGCTGACATTTAGTAAGCATCCTGTTTCCACAGCACTCCCAATCTCTTTCAACATGGGGACAGGAGAGCTGTCAGTCAATACATGGGAAAACAAGGTACAGGCATTACTTATTTTAAAAATTAACTCATATTTTCTTGAAAACTAAAAAGTGATGCATTACTGTACTAGCTACCGACCTAGACAAAAAGTTATCTGATTACATAATGTGTTACTTGTAAAGCATTACCCCCAACACTGCTGAGAAGAACTGTTGTCATATTATTGGCATTACTTTTCAATGTTATTTATTAAATACATGGTTTACTCATTTACTTATGAAACTAATTTCTAACGATTACATTAGTTAAAAAAAAAAAAAATCAATGTAAAAAAAATTCAGCAAATGTTAAACTATTATTAATGATACTATTATTATTTAAATTAACACTTTTTTAAAGAGTGTTATAACATAGGGTTCAAATTACACCCTGTAAATCAGATTTAGCGGTTGATATGAGCGGGATCCTATAATCTCCTGCAGGATGCCAAAGGCTGTGCCAGAGCTGGTTCTCACCTGTATCTCCTACTCATCTGAAGTAGCAAAGAAGTGTCAGCCTGCTAATACAAACATCTTTGAATTCTTCTAGCTGGTGTGCCCAGATGAGCATATTTCAGCTGACAGAGCTGTGGACCTCTGTGCTTTGTCTGTCTGGATCACTGTTGGCAGGCTTTACTTTGAGGCGGGAGTGTTGAACCCATTATCCTGCCCATTACACGACTGCTTATAAAATGAATATATGGACATGAAATATTTTATTGACAGTCAGTTATTATATCATGCTTGAACCAGTGACTCACTCATATGTAAAGGAGGAATAGCTTTTCAGCATGTATCTCAGAATGATATTGTGAGACAGCACTTCAGAAAACAATGAAATGTACCGGCACACACTATTTAATATACTGAACTGCTGTTGTATGGAAAAACAAACAAACAATGAAATTAAAACATATAGGTTTGAAGTGATGTGAGGGTCAGTAAATGATAACAGAATTTGTATTTTGGGGTCAACAATTTCTTTGCAGGCATTCAGTAGTAGATACATGAGCTGGTTCATTTTATTGTTCATTTTAAAGTGGACAGAGCTGAGGTGTCGTGCGGTTTCTTATTGGCCTCGTTGACTGTGAGTGGAGTGTGCTTGGAATGCAAAGTGGCCTTCTGTGCTAATATGTCAATTTAATGCAAATAGCACAGTGCATCAGAAGCAAAGTAACAACAAATTTGTAAATTGTGGCATTTTAGTGACACATTTAATATGTTGTTCCAGACTGTAAAGTGATGCACGCAAAAGGTTTCGTAATGTAACACAGTGTTCTAGTTGGTTTGTTGTTTCTGCTTCTTTTTTTGTGAACATAACAGTTTTATTACCACTAAGTGCACAAGCAACAATCATCCGCTTGTCAATGAACAATGATATGGATAATGATGTGCAGACATGCTGAATTTATTAAGTCAACAGGCATATAAAAAGAAACTGAGAGACTAATAATAATAATTATTATTCAAATATTATCCTGTTCAATGCACTTTCCTGTTTTGGTTAATGTATATGCGAGAAGATAAGGGCACGCAATGGCATTTAACAGCTTAAAAGTCAACTTAAAACTTTAATGACACCCCCCTTGCTAAATTACCAGTCTGAACCAAATTAGTGCAATTTCTTCATGACAGTGAATCAAATTGATACTGATTACTGATGGGACTGAGTGATTTCAGATTGCTGTAAGTGAAGTGCTTTTCTAACTCAGCTGGAATCACATGCTGACAGGGACTCGGGGCTTTAAGTTCAAGGTACAACAGCAAATGGTCATTGGGTTGGTAAAGTTAAGTGTTACATGGAAACGTGTTTGTGGCACACTGCTGAATATGTATTGGCTGTATGTTGTTAGTACTTGAGAAGAGTGGTGCATTCATTGCACAGATGGTCTCCATGAGTTTCAAAGCTTCCTGTCTCAAGTACATTCACACTTGTCAGAAAACACTGTCAGCCATGAAATCAGACAGGCACTCTGCGGTCGGCTTTTATTTATTCATTGCTTTACAGTCCTTTCAAATAAACTTAATGGCTGGAGACAAATGGACAGAGTTTTCATATCGGTCACTTAGGAGAGTAGGAGGTGTACAAATACAGTACATCCTAGTCAGGCATATAAGAGTACTGTTTATGTTCTCTCAATTTCTTACTTATAGTGGCTTAGATTCTAACTGTTATCTTATTCCACAGGATCCGTTTTTCATATTACATATAATATTTGAGGGGCTGAAACTTCCTGGTAGGAACGATAGAGATTTCAGTTCTCTGGTCTTCTGGAAAACAATCTTTGTTTCCATTTTTCTTCCAATGTTTTCTGTCCATTGTGTCCCTTTCATCCCCTCCTTTGCCCGGAATACCTCCTGCTCCTGCTGGAACAGAGGGTGAAATCGCTCGAGAGCCACACTAGACTGTTCCTGGTCCTGGCAAGCCTCACCAACTACCCGGACAATGCACTCTGTGCATTCTACAATGTCAGTTTGAACATCATGTGCAGAGCACCGTCACCTTTGTGGAATGGACACTGAAGAGAAATAGATCTCTGTTCCCCATTGGTTCTGAGGAGTTTATCCCCAATGCAACTCCTGGCCTAGAGCCCAGCCCACCATCTCCCCGTGGTATGGAGCATCAGCCTGAGCCCACCGATGATGGGGAGCCATTACCCGCTGTGATCCGCAATCTGCGAGCCAGAGCAAAGCCAAGCAACTGAGCTGAGGATCGCACCGGAAGTTGAGCCCAACCTGTCAGATCAGGTGCGAGAGCCAGGGAGAAATCCATGGGCAATTTGAGCACGGAGAGGAGCTCTGCACCCTTCATCGTGGCTGAGGGTGAGCTGAGTATGCCGCATCATTGGTGCCAAAACAAAGAGGGGAGTGCTCCAGCCCCCAAATTCAATTCAGAGTGCCCTCCAGTGCCTGCTCCTAGAAAGTGTCCTACATTGATTTGTCCTAGAAAGCACCCTTCAGTGCCCTCTCCTTGAAAATGTCTTGATCAATTATGCTATTTCGATTTTAATCACAATTTTGATGCACACATATATGCTTTACTGTCATAAATACATTTAAGATGAATTTGAAACATATTTCCAAAAGAAAACCAATTATAGCTTTATCAAAAAGTTGTAACGTCTTTACAACAGACATAAGTCAAAATAATCACTATACTCAGGTGTTGAAATAGATTTGTTATACATTATACAGGTTCATACGTTTGCAGTGTGAATACAGTATGTGTTTGCAATGCAAAAGCAGAGAGAGAGCGCATTATTGTAACTCGAAAGCACATTAAAATAATGCACGAGCACGAATCTCTCCGCTTACACGCAGATTTATTTTGCTCTGTCACAAAACCAGACGTGCTTGCTCAGATACATGCTGCTCTTGCGCGGAGAGTGTGCTCCCTTAAAACGTGTCCTCTCACTTAAAGTCACAACTCTCTCTATGCTCGTGTGCTAGATATGAATTATTTTCGCACATTTTTACCTCTAGCCTTTTACCGCGTGCAGTGTGAATGCTCTGATCCGTTAACATAGGCTCGGAAAAAAGGCGCGTCACAGACAGTGTGTGAACCTGGATTTAGGCATATGCCCAGTCTGTTCTGTTCTCACACTAGGCGCTGCAGTCTGATTCGATTGGATAGCATACTGCGGGGGGTCAGGGCCATGGAAAATCATGCCATAAAGTGATTTAGAAATTGTGCACGCTCAAATCGTTATTTTATGACGATTTCTATTAATCACACAGAGCTAGAATGAACTGACAATGAACAGAAAATAACTCGAACTGGCAGTGCTCGGCAAAACAGGAAACAGTCAGCGGAGCAAGTAGTCAGGAGGGAACATGTTGACAGCCATTTATGTTGAGTCTTTTGCGGCCATTTATGCATGTTTGAATTTGTTTTTCTGAAGCATATGCAGAAAAACTATCTAAGATAAATTGGCGACTTATTCTTAAACCAATAAGAGAGCTTGAATAGTGGAAGCATAGTAACAGTTAAAAACAAAATTGTTATTTAATTATATGAAATATATTATTTATTTTAATAGTAATTGGCGGCCCACCTGCAATACCATCGCGACCCACTAGGTTGAGACACATTCTCCCACAACACATTCTCCCACAATTATGGATCTATCTGAGACGACATTCATGCCACAATGACTACAACTACTAATATAGAACAGAGTTGCTTGAGACATCATAACAAGTTAAGCCACTGCGTCAGGATGTCATTGAGTAAACATTTCCTAACAATTCCGCGTTTTTAAATCTAAAGTCTCCCTGCACATTCCCATGATGGATTTAATCAAGGTTAAGTAAAATATAATAAATGTAATACAATGCTTCTCTCTAGAGTTATTTTTTATAGCAGACTATCAAGTTTATGTACAATGAATGTCCTTCTTGAGGTAAATATGACGTGACATATTGTGTTTTACTGGGGTCTTTCTGTGGCTGAAAAAACACGTTTATAGTTTATATTTTGTGAAAATATTTGAAAGCAAAATTTGAAAGCTGACCATTTATTTCTGATTAAACGTAAGCAAGCACAAAACTTATTGCAATATTTTGGAAGGCGGGCATGCTACAAGTAATGAATGGAATGAAAGAAATGAAATATTTCCAAGCATTTCCACTGTCCAAGATGTCAAATTGTTCAATTTCTTTTAATAATCCTAGTTCATAGGTTATATAATATTTTACTGCATAATTATTAGGCTACATATTTTTTATTCAATTGTTGGCAGTGTGGTAGGCTACATCGAGCTTTGTGATTAATATCGCTTATCCTGCCCGAGAAGACAAGACTATAACGTAAGCATTAAAGTTCATGTCTGCACTAAGATTTAACTAACAGATGTGAATCCTGAAAATGTATAATGTCTGACCAAATCATGACTTTTACACTTAACACCTACCTCTGAATAGGCGTAACATTTAGTCTCATGTATAAATTCTATGCATGACTTAAAGTGCATTTTACGTCCAGCCTAGTCTTACGACTGGGTGTACGTCCACCTGGTGCAACCAAACCCACATTTTTACCTTAATCACATAAAAGATGTGCTGATTCAGGTACACACTGCTACTCAAGCCATTAGAGTGTTTTTTTTTTTTCAGAAGACCTCTAAACTCCAGTCTGCCCTTGTGGAATGCGTATCCTTATGAATGCAGGCAGCTTGCCCACTGTTGTTGTTCTATCAACATGATGGCCGTTCTCAGTCTGCTTCAGTCATTTGATGCCACAGCACTCTCAGTCCATCAATGGTGACAGAGTCGGTGGTCCGGTGTGCATATGAGAACACAGTGTACCATTAACAACCTCTAGAGTCATTGAACATGCAGCGTTCTGGTCTGCTGCCTCTGCTTTTAACACAATATATCAGACTACTGCTGGCACTGACTCCCTGAAGATCAGCCAAATGCTCCTCATCCCTGCATTGCTCTTCATGTCAGGGAATCCCTTAGAGAACATCAGAATATGCTGTAATTTTTCATCTGCTGTCGCACTCACAGAACTGAATGACCCTATGAAATCAGAAAAAAAGTGTTGTGATTTCTGGTCAAATTATTTTCAAATGGACCTCAACAATGTGAACTGTGCTCATATTAGCCAAGATTTCAAAGATGTCGGGATCTATCTCTTATTAATAAATGTATAATTTCTCATCAAATTCTTCCAAGATCAATTGATCTGAGGTACAGTATGATATCCACTTTACTTTTATAGCTCTGCACGTATGTCTTCAATACTTTTGTATTTGTTTTTTCTTAAGTCTCATGATGTATGAAAGATGAAACCAATAATTAAGGAAACTAAGTTCTTGAATACACAATTAACAGAACTGGAACAAGTGGAGAGTGGAACTCAGTTGTAAACTATGGAAACAAACAATGCAAAGGGAACACAATTACACAAGAACTGAACCAAAAAAATATTACTTTCCACAAATATTCATTTAGAATATTTAGTATATTTAATGTCACTTTTATCTTTTATTTACCTTTTGTACCATCATTAATTAATTCATCATTCATTCATTGTGCTTCCAAATTTCTGACAACAGTTTGAGACTTTCAGTATCCCATGGACAGCGTGAGGTTTGTACATGCAGCGTAGAAATTATTCACTGATCCTGCACTCCTTTTTGAAAAATCATTTACAACTTTAATTGTTTCTGTCAGACATGTCATATCTGAAAGCCCTAGATGGCTTCATATGGAACTAGTGATGTCTGGTTCACAAACTAATAGTTTTTGTTGAACCGACTCATTTTACTGAAATGTAGTGTTTTGGCTTAAGTTTTGACTACCTGACTAAAATATCTTAACACTACTACCGATACCATGACTATATTTTTATTTATCAAAATAAATAAATAAAAGAAAGAAATCTGTCACTAAAAATCCACATGCCAGTGTCACCACACTGCTCCCAGTCTATGACTATGATACAGCCAAGCCTACAGGTATTTAGAGATCATTGCAACATTGTGTCAGTTAGCTTAGAGGCATGAGCTAGGGAATATATTATACATTTAAACTATTATATTATATTAAACATATAATTCAATGCTAGGAGTAATTTTGTTTCACAACATAATTTATATCATGATATAATAGTTTTTTTTATTAATAATAAGAACATTGATGCAAGTAACAAATACAAGGACTAATACAATAAAACAAAGACAAAAATTCAAGTGCAGATCTATTTAACAGTACCATCCAAGAAAGAGATGATACAGAAACTGAAAGTACTGTATAGTCTTCACTGCATGAATTATACATTCATACATTTATCCTTATTAAAGCTAGTAAAGTTAGTAAATAACATTTACTAATATTTTTTTACATGATTACAGTTTAATAAAAACATTAGAAATGTATAATTATATAACATTTTCTTTCCATGGTTATTCAAACAGCGAATAAATTATATATAGAAAGTGACATTATCACCAATTGTTCACTATCTCGGGAGTTTAAGCACTCTCAAGAAATAGATCAAATGTTTTAAACTCAACAAAATGTTAAAATAAATACATATTTATTACATAATACATAATACATAATATGGAACGCCAGTGGAAAAAAGATGAGATCGCCTAAGATCTTTAAAGACAGCTTGTTTAAATATATATAAAAAAAAAAAACTGTAAAAATGGAAAAGTCATGCATTATTAATGCATTATTTCTCAAATGACATCGCAAATAATTATTATAAACCTTGTGTCCTGTTCAACACTATTAATTCTGTTTTAAATACATCTCAACAAATGAGTTTGGAATTTTCCAAAGAAACATGCAAAACTTTTTGCAGTTTTTTAATGACAAGATAGTGACTGTTAGAGCAAATATTGTTCACCCTTCTGGTGATATGTCTTCTTTCTCTGTGTGCTCCTTTGTTTTTAATCAGTTTGAGCCAGTGTCTCTGTTCTTAAGCTGTTAGATCTTACTGCTGCTTTTGACACCATAGATCACAATATACTGATCTCTCGTCTTGAGCATTGTGTTGGTATAAAGGGTGCCACGTTACAATGGTTTAGATCTTATCTGGTTGAAAGAACTTTCCCTGTAAGTGTTGGGGAATTTGTGTCTTCTACTGCATCTCTTGTATGTGGAGTCCCTCAGGGTTCCATTCTTGGACCCATTTTATTTTCTTTATATATATAACCTTTAGGGCCCATATTTAGTAAACATGGCATCTCGTTTCACCGTTATGCAGATGACTCACAACTCTATATGCCTTTGAAAAGAAGCAATGCAAACTCTATAGCACCTGTGTTGAGATGTGTTGTTGAGATGGAGTTATGTTTGTTTTCTTCTAAAAGAGAAGAAAAGTAATCGGATCTAACAGTTTTTAATGCTTTTCTGTAGGATAGGTTACTTTCCTGCCAAGCAATATAAAATACCTCTAGTTTTGTTTTCCTCCAGCTGCGCTCCATTTTTTGGGCTACTCTCTTTAGGGTGCGAATATGCTCATTATACCATGGGGTCATACTGGTTTCCTTAACCTTCCTTAAGCGTAAAGGAGCAACTGTATTTAAAATGCTAGAAAAGAGAGAGTCCATAGTTTCTCTTATATCATCAAGTTGTTCTAAGGTTTTGGATATGCTAAGGAATTTGGATACATCAGGAAGATAACTTAAAAAGCAGTCTTATGTGGTAGAAGTGATGGTTAGAATTTACAATTTTGGCTATATGAAGTTTACACAAAAATAAATAATGATCTGAGATATCATCACTTGGCTGCATAATTTCAACACTATCAACATCAATTCCATGTGACAGTATATAGAGTTCAGAATGTCTATAAATGCTGATCCCAATGCATCTTTTTCATTATCAACATATCAATGTCACTTGTAGTCCACAGTATGAAGAATTTTTGGGTATAATATGTCACAGTTTGCTTTATTTCACTTACATAAATGAACTATAGTGCCCTGCACCCACTAATAAAAAATGTCAAAATAATTATATCTGGTGTCTGAATAATTTTCGGTTTGGCTGTTTATTAAATCTTGCTAAAACTACAAAGTAATTCAGTCAAGAGCTGTAAGTGATTTTCTGCCTTTCTTTTTCTTGGATTAACGTTAAAATTAAAATTAGGGTGTGGTCACTTTAAGAGAATGCATCCATTATAATAATACACATCCGAGTTCTTTTTGCACTGTTAACTTTCACTTAATAACTGTCACCCCGTCCCGAATGTTGGATGCCTAGGTATACCTTACTATATTACAATCAAATATAATCTAATCTTAACAAACTATATATTGTTGGAAAGGTCTAAGACTCCCAAATATATATTTTACCAATGTTTTTTGTAAAAAATGATGTAGTAAAAGTAATAGATTAATTTATGACAAGAGTACACCCTCAAAAATCAAAAAAAAAAAAATCTGTTTAAAAAAAAAGATTGCTTTTTTCTCTGTCACAATTTAGAAATCATCAGAAATTATATATCGACTGCAAACTTAAAATCTCAAAATTCATCCTTTAAAACCCATTTTAAAATCAGACATTGTAAATTGTACATCAATATCATGTTACAAAATGTTTTCAGTCATGAATTATAAATATTAGGTTTGTATCATGCACATTCAAGTCTATCTTCAAAAACGTGAGTGACAGTTAAGGGGTTTAAGACATACAGTATTGTTCAAAATAATAGCAGTACAATGTGACTAACCAGAATAATCAAGGTTTTTAGTATATTATTTATTGCTACGTGGCAAACAAGCTACCAGTAGGTTCAGTAGATTGTCAGAAAACAAACAAGACCCAGCATTCATGATATGCACGCTCTTAAGGCTGTGCAATTGGGCAATTAGTTGAAAGGGGTGTGTTCAAAAAAATAGCAGTGTCTACCTTTGACTGTACAAACTCAAAACTATTTTGTACAAACATTTTTTTTTTCTGGGATTTAGCAATCCTGTGAATCACTAAACTAATATTTAGTTGTATGACCACAGTTTTTTAAAACTGCTTGACATCTGTGTGGCATGGAGTCAACCAACTTGTGGCACCTCTCATCTGTTATTCCACTCCATGATTCTTTAACAACATTCCACAATTCATTCACATTTCTTGGTTTTGCTTCAGAAACAGCATTTTTGATATCACCCCACAAGTTCTCAATTGGATTAAGGTCTGGAGATTGGGCTGGCCACTCCATAACATTAATTTTGTTGGTTTGGAACCAAGACTTTGCCCGTTTACTAGTGTGTTTTGGGTCATTGTCTTGTTGAAACAACCATTTCAAGGGCATGTCCTCTTCAGCATAGGGCAACATGACCTCTTCAAGTATTTTAACATATGCAAACTGATCCATGATCCCTGGTATGCGATAAATAGGCCCAACACCATAGTAGGAGAAACATGCCCATATCATGATGCTTGCACCTCCATGCTTCACTGTCTTCACTGTGTACTGTGGCTTGAATTCAGAGTTTGGGGGTCGTCTCACAAACTGCCTGTGGCCCTTGGACCCAAAAAGAACAATTTTACTCTCATCAGTCCACAAAATGTTCCTCCATTTCTCTTTAGGCCAGTTGATGTGTTCTTTGGCAAATTGTAACCTCTTCTGCACATGCCTTTTTTTTAACAGAGGGACTTTGCGGGGGATTCTTGAAAATAGATTAGCTTCACACAGACGTCTTCTAACTGTCACAGTACTTACAGGTAACTCCAGACTGTCTTTGATCATCCTGGAGGTGATCATTGGCTGAGCCTTTGCCATTCTGGTTATTCTTCTATCCATTTTGATGGTTGTCTTCCGTTTTCTTCCACGTCTCTCTGGTTTTGCTCTCCATTTTAAGGCATTGGAGATCATTTTAGCTGAACAGCCTATCATTTTTTGCACCTCTTTATAGGTTTTCCCCTCTCTAATCAACTTTTTAATCAAAGTACGCTGTTCTTCTGAACAATGTCTTGAACGACCCATTTTCCTCAGCTTTCAAATGCATGTTCAACAAGTGTTGGCTTCATCCTTAAATAGGGGCCACCTGATTCACACCTGTTTCTTCACAAAATTGATGACCTCAGTGATTGAATGCCACACTGCTATTTTTTTGAACACACCCCTTTCAACTAATTCAACTAATTGCCCAATTGCACAGCCTTAAGAGCGTGCATATCATGAATGCTGGGTCTCATTTGTTTTCTGAGAATCTACTGAACCTACTGGTAACTTGTTTGCCACGTAGCAATAAAAAAATATACGAAAACCTTGATTATTCTGGTTAGTCACATTGTACTGCTATTATTTTGAACAATACTGTAGGCCTAACCGACGTTTTTTTCGACAGGTATTTTGACATAATTTTGTATGTATTTGTCGGTACAGAGCAAGAAGAGGCAAATTCAGCATTCAAGTGCTTTGAGACACGTCTCTCTGCATGTTCCCTGTGTGCACAGAACACCATGCGCTTGTGCTGAATTGAGCTCCTTCACATCTTTTTCTATTTGCATGTTAAACTGTGATTTGTATTTGTTCGTTCAGGTGCAGGACGATGCGAAGGAGAGCTCTGATTCAGTGTTCCTGTCCATTAGATGCGGCTCTCTGATTGCGCATCGAACATAGCGTGCGAGTAACCAGCCACTCTGTTCAGCTTCTCCGTGCTGTGTTTGAATGCTTTAAACTCTTTTGAATGTTTAAATATGCAAGGCTTAAAA
This sequence comes from Carassius gibelio, assembly GCF_023724105.1. Classification (NCBI taxonomy): domain Eukaryota; kingdom Metazoa; phylum Chordata; class Actinopteri; order Cypriniformes; family Cyprinidae; genus Carassius; species Carassius gibelio. Next base: position 26,319,748 of record NC_068383.1, on the reverse strand, counting down.
CACATGAAAATTATAAGCTTTCGTGACGACACACAGCAGTGGCCCATCAACTGTCTTAAACGTCTTTTAGGCTAGCTTGACCCAGTCGGTTGAGATTGTTGACACCCCCCCCCCCCCATTAAATTCATAATGAGGTAACAGAAGGTGGCCAACCAAAATGATGGTTCTCCCACCAGCGCCGCCGAGTCTGCAAAGTGCATTTGCAGCTTTTGACCATTGAGTGGCGCTTTAACCACAAGTTATGAAACATTTTCAGGGAAAATGAAAGAAAAACACTGTAGTTAAAATATTTAATATTCACAGATGAAAGTTTACTACTTAAATAATACATGAATATGTTGAACTTTTATTCTTGAAAATATGGTGCTGTGTTAAGCAGTATATAAAAGTGTTTCTGTTGCTCATGAAAACGTTTCTGAAAAGTCTGGGTATTCGACAAATACTGCATTTTATTTCCTTTTTTTGTGATAAAGTATGCAAACACCGCGTGAGTGTCACTAATGGGAACAGAAGTGTCTGGCTGACATGTCTGTTTTCAACCTCATAAACTGATTTTGGACAGGCTTTCTTAGGCAGAGTAATTGTATACAGCATGATCTACAGATAAATATAGGAAGTTGGTGATGACTAAGTGGATATTTCGTATAAAACATACATTTAAAAAAAAGAATAATAATATAAAAAAAAATTGGGCCTGCTATTTTTTCCCGCTGGAGAGAACACACTTGCTGCTATAACAGGGGCCTGCTGTTCTTCCTTCAGCAGGGGATGAACACCCCTGCTACTTAAATTAAAGAGGGGGCTGCTATTCTCTCCCTCCTTTTTAGAGGAGCATACCCCTTTCCTAACCAGCAGGCTGCATTAAGGACATCTCAATAACATTGTCTTTCTCTTTTGCAGGAATGGAACAACTAAAATTTTTATTTAACATATAAGAGTAGCATTTCAGATGCTATTTAATCTTTATACTGGCAGATACAAACTATTGCAGCTTAGTATTGTTGTATATCAACTGGATGCAATAGTAACAAGTATAAATTATTATATTTATTAAAATTATAAATACTTTAATCATTATTAAACACAGTTAGCCACTTTACTTTCACTTTTAGAACATTTTCTTAATTTATATTGAAAATAAATTCTAATGTGATGGGAAAAGTGAGAAAGAGTGAGCTCAGCAAAAGCCACAAACTCTTCATATTTAACTACTGTAAATTCACACTTAGACAATACGTATAATCTTGTATTCTATTTGCATTAAGATAATTTGGTAACACTTTAGTATAGGGTCCAATTCACACTAATAAGTAGTTGCTTATTAGCATGTCTATTATTAACATATTGGCTGTTCATTAGTGCTTATAAAGTACATATAATGCATGACATCCATAATCCTACCCAATACCCTAAACTTAACAACTACCTTATAAACTATTAATAAGCAGCAAATAAGGAGTTAATTGAGGCAAAAGCCATAGTTAATGGTTAGTTAATAGTGAGAATTGGCCCCTAAAATAAAGTGTGAGTTCAGTTCAAAAAGGGGGAGGAGACCAAAATAAACTGTGGGTTTACAGAAGAAAACCAGCTCCAGACCAGGTTAGGTACTAAATTAAGTAAACCTCCCATTCTGAAACAGAAAACCTAGAGTTTGCCTCATTTCAGGGTTAACATACTCAGAGTTTCCACTTAACCTCTTTCTTAAATGGGCCCCAGGTGCATTCAATACAGTTAAGCACACTTATTTTTCCAAAGGCAACAAAACGTGAAAACTACAAAGATGAATGAGTGTCTATACTGAATAGCTTGTCCCAAAGATAACTGCACATCTTCTCCTGTCTGCACAAATACATATTTACGTTTGTGCAGATTTAAGGGCCATTTACATTACACTGTTTTCAACTATAAAACTGAAACCTTTTAAAAATGCAAAGAAAACTCTGTTTTTAATACACTGTTGTCATGTAAACAAACCCTTATAAACATAATCTGGATATTACAGTCCATGGTGTTTAAATGTGACTGTGTGTTAATTGAAACTGGCTCCAGCTGGAGAAGAGAGACAATAGTTTGAATACACTGCTTTGAGCTTTCTCTTAAAAGTCATGACTATGAAATCAGAAATCAGAGAGGATGTCCTTATGCTAAACACAGCAGCAGTTCAGCATGTCCACTCTGAATTTAAAGTCATGAAAAGACCTTCCTTCCTGATCTCATCTCTGTAATCCAACGTTAGTCAAACAATAAAGATGTATGTAGAGTGGGATTTAGTTTCATCTAAAGGGAATTTTTCAGATCTTGAAATGTGGCCGAAACATAGCAGAAGCATTTGATTTATAGGAAGGTGTTGAAAATTAAAACTGTATTTTTTTTATATACATTTATTGACTGCACACACTGTAAATTGTAATAGCTTTCCTGACTCACATATACTTAGTTAACTTTACTCAGTAATATAAAATACATACTTCTTACTAGGTTTTGTTGAGTTACAGTCAATTGCAGGTTGAAAATAACAATTTACTTAATTGTTTGAGTGACGCTTACTTGAAACATGCAAGTAGCAACAAAGGATGCAATGACGTTATTACACCAGTGAGAGGCAGCAGTGCAATAAAGCGTGCCTAAGGTGCAGAAAAAAAAAAAAACGAAGAAAAAGAAGCGGCACTGCAAGAGCATGCGTAATTTGTAGGTCTCGGCGCCAATTCTCCAGATGTGGAAAGACGTTGACAGGCCACCTACGTTTTTATCCGGAGCTTCGTTACTTTTTTTGAAAGAAAAAGAATAATAATAAGGTAAGTAATCAAGCATGCAACATTTGAGTGAATGTTTTTTTTTACTGTCTGTTGCTAATTGTGGCTGAGCTTCTTAATGTGTAACAGTTACCAAATAATTTTGATTTTATTCAGATCTTGAAGAAGATGGTTTGGCCTGTTTTTTTTTTTTTTGTTTGTTTGTTTTTTACATATAAAACTATACGGTTCCTGGATTGACTAAAAATTAGTGTTAATTGTTCCAAATACAATTATGGTTTTCTATTTTACCATTGTCCCTGATGCATTCCCATCTGTTGGCTTTGGTTTATAAACGATTAACGTTACAAAGCTGTTGAAATGGCGACATTTACTGTTATATTTAACAGTTCATGCAGAGATGACGTTTGTGATTATTTTTTAGATTTTTTGTGATTTCACATTAACATTATACTATTATTTTTAAATTCAGTAAATTAAGAATATAATACAAGCACTGTAAAATGTTTCTTTACTCAAACTCAACTGTTTTATATCACTGCTGATATAATGAGCCGTCTTCTAACATAAGAAACATAGTAATGTTAAAAGTGATGTTAAACTAAGAAATCTTAATATCACATGAAAGTTTTTTTTTTTTTTTTTGTACTGGCACAACATTACTGAAAGTTATCAGAGGAAACACTGTTTTAAAATGGTCTGTACTGAAGTCACACATGCATATTTATAGAACTGCGTATTTAAAGGTATATTTTCTGTAATGCTTGTAGAACATGCACATATCAAGGAATGTGTCTTTAATTTTGCAAAGCAGAACCTGTTAAATAAATTTTGTTCTTTTTTTCGAAGAAGTCCTTCTGGCAGCTGCCTCCTGATTGGTCTTCAACACACAGGTCTTGATACACTGGTGAGGACTTTATATTTTGTTAATATTTTGTTGACTAAACCAACTTAAAATATATGTCCACTTCAAATAATCTCTTGCAGATGAAGTGGAACTGTAAGCACTGTATTTTTTCTGCAAACAAAAGAGGACTTTTGTTAAAACATTATTGTCTAAAACATGGAGGCTTGGTCTATGGTGTTAAAGCATTTACAAATTGACAAACCTCCAGCAATTAGTTTAAAGACTGTTAAATAGAAGGACAAAATAGCATTCATATGCAGCATTACATCACAAATGATCAAATAAAATGATGACAAAAGGACAAATTATAGGAAAATGCAAGGTAATTATTATCAACTTTATAATAAACTTAAATAAATAACAATATACACAGACAGCGATAGATAGATAGATATGATGTAAAACTGTGGATTTTCACGTTTCCCTGTTGTAATATTTTTATTGTTTGGTTTTATTCAGACATGTGATGTTGATGGCTGGCCACAAGTGTCCGTTGGGGTGCTGACTGTTATTGATGAAGAAGAACCTCTCATTCCAAATAAACTGTACCTTGACCCAGTGTCTACTGCAGTCATTGTGGAGGGAGGTATAGTACTGGATAATCTGCAGAATCTGCCTCAGGCAATTTGCATCTTGTTTGGTCTGTCTTATGCTTTAAATTTGAAGTACCCAAAAGGCATTATCAACACTTTCAACTTCATTCAGAAAGTGATGCTTGGTTTGGGACAGAACAAACTGCCACCAAAACTACAATCTCTGAAAAATCTCCTGTTGAGCTGAGATGTAATCAAATGTGCAAGAGTGATGATATTTGACATTTGATAAAAAAAAAAAAAAAAAAATGTTCTGACAGTGGAATAAGAGTAGTTGATAGAAAAAAAAGGAAAACTAAGGCACTTGTTTAAAATTGTCATGCCATTGGTTCTTGAGCAAGTTAAGAGGCTGCCAGTGTAATCGACGTGTGTCAGAGACATTGCTTTTGGCACTCGTCAACTTGTTGGTTCTATCAAATTTGGTCTCTGAAATGTTGTTGATTTAAAGTTGTTAAGATTCAAGGTATGGCCCATTTACTTATATAGATTTTATATACATGTATTTAGATTTTTGTATTGTAAAATATTTTTGTTTTAAACATTTTAAAAACCTGACTATTAAAACCTGGCATTTTCTTTTTACCCCAGTGCAAACTTGTGTGTACCATCCTTGTGTCAGTTGTTAAGAAAAATAAATATATTTACCTTTGAATTGTATCATTGCCTTTAATTTGTTTGTCCAGTTGCAAAATTTATCTTTGAAAAATTGTGAACCTATTCTCTGTGATTTATAATAGATGATTGTTAGCACTTAAGTTATTTGAGTAACGCTTGCTTGGTTTTTTTAAGGCAATCGGTTTGCATGGTTTTAACAAGTAAACTGGATTGCCTTTGAAGTAAAGTAAACTCGGTAATTCCAAGTTGTATGCAGAAAACATCACCTTAGCACAACTTGCATAAATAAGTTAGGAATACTCACAAAGTGAATTTTACTTGAAATTATTTAGTTGTTTAAAATAGTAATTCTGAGTAGTCTATACTAAGACAAGTACATCTAAAGTAAATGATTAAGTATACTATACAAATTTGTTTTAAGTTACTGGAACTCTCTTGTAAGTGTACAATACTAGACAGGCACTTGTTAGTTATACATACTATTCCTATTTCACCTTACTTGGTTTTTTCAAGGCAATCGGTTTGCATGCTTTTTTTAAGTAAGGTTTACTTATTGGATTTTACAGTTAACCATTTACAATAACAAAAGGAACACACATACATACTGTAGATAAGGTCAGTTTTGCTTTAATGTGTGAAATCAGAGGAGTTTATGCCTAAGTCTAATATGCCTAGGAGAAAATGTTCTATAATTTAGCTATACATCAGAACCCTGAGAAGTACAAATCCGCCAAACTGCTCGTGGTAGTTAATTAGTGCTTAGTTCTGCAGGTTGTTTTGATCTGATCACACATGATGCCAATGCAGGACAATGATGGCATGATAATGCAGGAACCTGATAATGAGTTACAATTATGAAGCTTGCCAAGCCACTGTCTGTTAGGTAGTAGGGACATTGCATACATTTTTTAAAAAAATATCACCTACAGGAGAAGATTTGACTTAAGATGCGGCTTTTCATATAAAAATGTACTGTTGTTATTACTTTGATTTTAGAGATGAAAGTTGTGCTCTCTGGGGTAGAATAGTATTGATATTAAATCTACCCTTATGCCCCAAAACAAATGAAAACGATTACTTTATGCCAGAATGGCTGTCTCAAATGAATATGTGTTGATACTCCTAAATCCTTTCAAATATTTTAGTAGGAATATAAAAAAAAAAAATGCATGTCAAATGAAATCACAGCACATAAATACTTGCCCCATATCTGTCAGGCAGTAAACTTGTTTGGAAAGACAAATACTCGGATTAAGACCAGAAATGAGTCGATGTGCCCTGTGGTATCTATTCTTGTTTTATATTACTTCTTTGAAAAGCATAGCATCCGAGCCTTAAATTGTAGTTATAATAAACAGAGGTATCTGCACAATAGTGATGCCAAGTCTGATTCATTTCCAGAAACCATTTATTTCAGACAGTTCAATTAAATTAAGCGGTTCATAAACTGATTTATCGGTTCTTAATGTCATCACACAACTCAGTGTCATGTTATATCAATGATGTTATGTCATTTAACTTAAGTTAATGATATGTGTGATCACATTGCTGATCCTTCATGTTTGATATGACTGATCAATAACAGAGCAGCCTACATCTTGGATGATTTCCCTAAAGGTTGCGCACATACAGCACACATTATAGACAGTGATGCATAATAGCGGATATATTCTTCATGTCTAAAATATATAGAAAGAAAGAATAAGTCTTATAAATTCATTGATTTAGCTTAACATCTAAAAATATGAACTTCATGCACAATGAACCATATCAGGTTTTTCCATGTTTTAATGTAGGTCTATTTAATAAAGCTATTCACAAGCATATGTCCAGTATACCTACATTTTGTTTGTTATTTAAGAAACTTGGATTTCAGCTAACAACATTCTATTCTGAGCTATGTGAAAAAAGCCAATTCACTCCATCAAACAGAGTGGATGAAAAGCTTGTAAAAATGATTGCTCTTGATTTGCAACCCTTTTTCAGTGTTAAGGACAAATGATTTAGAGCTATACCATTCAAAAGCTTGGAGTTAGTATATATAGAAATTAAAACTTTTATTTAGCACACAAGTGATGATAAATATAATAACCATGTTAAAAACGATGCTGTTTTTCTGAACTTTCTATTCATCAAAATAATCTGAAAAAATGTTCTCAACTTATTTCAACATTAATAATAATAATAAGAAGAAATGTTTTTTTTTTTTTTTTTTTTGAGGAAGCAAATCAGAATATTAAGTCAAAGGCGCAATATGTAATTTTTCTGCTTTAAAAATAGCAGAAATCACCATATCTATGTTATATATATATTTTTAGTTGTGTACTTACATTATCCAGACAATTTCCACAAACTTTCAAATCCGGAGAAAATTATAGTTTCATTAGAAGACACGGCACGTTTCTTTATTTCCGTTTTGTCGCCCGTCTATGGCGTCATATAAACTTTGACCCCTCTAGTTTATCTTACTTCCTGCGGAACCGCCAAATACAAAGGTGAACAGAAGCAAAGACGGGACGAATAAGAAAAAATAGTAGCTAGCCTTGATCGAGACTATTATATTTTATATTTATATTGTTTATATTCGTATTTATACCTCAATCAATAACTTAGTTATGGATCATGATTATGCTTTGCCTGCACGTTCTGTGAACCCGAGAAGGTTTTGGGACAAGATAAGAAACAAGACACGGGTAAATATTGGAGTTGCATTTCCAAGATAGAGTTTCATGACAAGCTGAAACTACAGAGAGATGCTGAACTCGCTTGCATTCTGATAAACAGGTATGCATCCATTCAGCTAACTGTATCTATCTGTATATTTTGTGAAACGATGATGTCTTGTGTAAAATGCAGACTGACTAGCTCTCATGTATAGTATAATGTAAATCTACATTTGTTCTATATCTACTTGGATAAAGTAGCTTCAAATGCAGTTCACTATCTTGTTCGATATCATAGTACAAACGTAATCATAATTATTAACGAAAGGTAACCATGTTTTTTTTTTTTTTACATATATTACAACTAGCTAGATGGAATATTGATTTGATAGGGGTCTCATAATTCATATATCTCTCCATTCGAAAAGACGTGATTGTCAAAATACTAAGTTAGAATGAGTGAGGAATGATAGGGAGCGACAGAGCGTGTGTTCCAATGAACAACAACTCCCATGAGCCTACGCTCTTTCCCGACGTCATGAAAGTACGTCTTATATTATTATTTTGATTGAGTGACCCCTGGTGGCCAAAAATCCCATACTGTACGTTCAAGTCAAGTCACCTTTATTTATATTGCGCTTAAACAAAATACATTGCGTCAAAGCAACTGAACAACATTCATTAGGAAAACAGTGTGTCAATAATGCTGTTACAAACACGCCAGGTCCCACCTCCACACAATCACAGCGCACACCCTCACCTGAGTATTGAACTTTCACCACCTGACCCTCATCACCTGTCATCAACCACAGCACCATAAAAGCCACACACACACGCACACAATCATTGTCCGGTCACGTTCGCGACAAGATTACTCATCTGCGCTTACTATAAGGACTAACTCCTCTTTACCTTCTCTCCAAGGATATTCTCCGAGTTCCACTCCTCCTTCTCCTCTCTAAAGATTGTTCCCGAAGACTCCTTCAAGTAACCCACGGTGCGTGTGTGTGTGCCTTCACCTCCTACCCAGCATGGATCCATACCCCTCATTCACTCCTCACTACCCGCTCCTCTGCTTGTGTCTTAAATAAACACCATTCTCATCTGTCACTCCTCTGTCTCCGAGTGATCCGTAACAAATGCAAAATGACAGTTAAAGTTCATCATTGAATTCAGTGATGTCATCTCTGTTCAGTTTAAATAGTGTCTGTGCATTCATTTGCAATCAAGTCAACGATATCGCTGTAGATGAAGTGACCCCAACTAAGCAAGCTAGAGGCGACGGCGGAAAGGAACCGAAACTCCATCTGTGACAGAATGGAGACAAAACCTTGGGAGAAACCAGGCTCAGTTGGGGGGCCAGTTCTCCTCTGACCAGACAAAACCAGCAGTTTAATTCCAGGCTGCAGCAAAGTCAGATTGTGCAGAAGAATCATCTGTTTCTTGTGGTCTTGTCCTGGTGGTCCTCTTTGACAAGGTCTTTACAGGGGATCTGTATCTGGGGCTCTAGTTGTCCTGGTCTCCGCTGTCTTTCAGGGCAGTAGAGGTCCTTTCTAGGTGCTGATCCACCATCTGGTCTGGATACGTACTGGATCCGGGTGACTGCAGTGACCCTCTGATCTGGATACAGACTGGATCTGGTGGCGACGGTGACCTCGGAACAAGAGAGAAACAGACTAATATTAGCGTAGATGCCATTCTTCTGATGATGTAGCAATCACATTGGGTGTTATGGGAAGTGTTCCCGGTTCCACTTTACCTAATTAATGCAGTGTAAAAATCCTTAGACGGATTTGGATATTAAAAGCATATTAGTACTGTATGTTATGTGTGAGTCAGGTTAAAGAGATGGGTCTTATAGTATTATCCTTGAACAGTCTATTTTCAATTCAATTCAATTCAAGTTTATTTGTATAGCGTTTTTTACAATACAAATCGTTACAAAGCAACTTTACAGAAAATTATGTTTCTACAATATTTAGTAGTAGCTAGTAGTTTGTGCACGTTTGACAGGATTTTATAAAAAATAAAAATAATAATAATAATACAAGACGTAGTCAGCTAGACAATGAACTATCAATATTATTAATTAATATTTATTATATGATGCAGTCACACATGTAGCAATAATTGTTAGTTTTGTTTGTTGATTCAAGGTTAGCATCATCTGAGGTCCTCTGAGGGTCAGCATCATCTCTTCTAAGGTGTTCTGGGTCCAGACTGGAGCTTGTGTAAATCCTAGTTACCACGGGATGTAAATCCCGTGGCAACACATAGAAACAAAATAGAGACATCATTAGCATAGCTGCTGATCCAACAAAGTAAAATTAGTTTAACCCAAGCTAATGAATAAAAATGCACATTTGATCAGATGCAACTACACTCACAATTTAAAAGATACATTATTCGTATGCTTGGTGAAAGAGATGTGTTTTTAATCTAGATTTAAACAGAGAGAGTGTGTCTGAACCCCGAACATTATCTGGAAGGCTATTCCAGAGTTTGGGAGCCAAATGTGAGAAAGCTCTACATGTTTCGTATCTTGGCAATGTTTCTAAGATGGAAGAATGCAGTTTTTGTAACATTGGAAATATGATTTTCAAAAGACAAATTGCTGTCTAATATAACACCCAGATTTCTGACTGTAGATGAAGTAACAGTACATCCGTCTAGTTGCAGATTGTAATCTGCAAGATTCTGTGTAGTGTTTTTTGGGTCCACTAATTAATATCTCTGTCTTATCCGAATTTAATTGGAGAAAATTATTTGTCATCCAATCTTTTACATTTTTAACACACTCTGTTAGCTTAGATAATTGAGAAGTTTCATCTGGTCTCATTGAGATATATAGCTGAGTATCATCAGCATATCAATGGAAGCTAATTCCATATTTTCTAATAATATAAAGGGGCAACTTGTATATTGAAAATAGAAGGGGACCTAGGAAGGATCCTTGTGGCACTCCATATTTTACTGATGATAAATGAGATGACTCCCCATTTAAGTAAACAAAATGGTAGCGATCGGACAGGTAGGATCTAAACCATCTTAAAGCCTGCCCTTGAATACCTGTATAGTTTTGTAATTGATCTATGAGTATGTCATGATCTATGGTGTCGAACGCAGCACTAAGATCAAGTAAGACTAGAAATGAGATGCAGCCTTGATCTGACGCAAGGAGCAGGTCATTTGTAATTTTAACAAGAGCAGTTTCTGTGCTATGGTGGGGCCTAAACCTGACTGAAATTCTTCATACAGATCATTTTTATGCAGGAAGGTGCTCAATTGAGCAGACACAACTTTTTCAAAAATTTTAGACATAAATGGAAGATTTGAAATAGGCCTATAATTTGCCAGTACACTAGGATCTAGTTTTGGTTTCTTAATAAGAGGCTTGATAACCGCCAGCTTGAATGGTTTTGGGACATGACCTAAAGATAACGACCAGTTAATGATATTGAGAAGCGGTTCTTCGGCTACAGGTAACAGCTCTTTCAGTAATTTAGTGGGTACAGGATCTAATAAACATGTTGTTGGTTTAGATACAGTGATAAGTTTATTTAGCTCTTCCTGTCCTATATTTGTAAAGCACTGCAGTTTATATTTGGGTGCGATGGATGAAACTGAAGTGTTAGATGCTGTAGAATCTACATTCCCTATTGTATTTCTAATGTTATCTATTTTATCAGTTAAGAAATTCATAAATTCATTACTATTTAACGTTGGTGGAATATTTGAATCAGGTGGCATCTGGTAATTTGTTAACTCAGCCACTGTGCTAAATAAAAACTTTGGATTGTTTTGGTTATTTTCAATGAGTTTGTGTATATGCTCTGCCCTAGCAGTATTTAGAGCCTGTCTATAGCTGGACATACTGTTTTTCCATGCAATTCTAAAAACTTCTAAGTTAGTTTTTCTCCATTTGCGTTCAAGACTACGAGTTACTTTCTTGAGAGAGTGAGTATTACTGTTATACCATGGTACAGTATGTTTTTCTCTAACCTTTTTCAATTTGATGGGGGCAACAGCTTCTAATGTATTAAAGAAAATAGTGCCCATGTTGTCAGTAATTTCGTCTAATTCATGTGTATTTCTGGGTACAAATAGCAGTTGAGATAGTTCAGGCAGGTTATTTGCGAATCTTTCTTTGGTGGCTGGAACAATAGTTCTGCACAGACGGTATCGCTGAGACATATAGTTAATATCAGTTATAAGCAGCATGCACGATACAAGGAAATGGTCTGTAATATCATCACTTTGAGATACAATATCTATAGCAGTAAGATCGATTCCATGAGATATAATTAAATCTAGTGTATGATTAAAACGATGAGTGGGCCCGGTGACATTTTGCTTGACTCCAAAGGAGTTTATTAGGTCAGTAAACGCAAGTCCTAATGCATAATTTGCATTATCAACATGAATATTAAAATCTCCTATGATAAGCGCCTTATCAACTGTAACTAGAAGGTCTGAGAGGAAATCTGCAAACTCTTTTAGGAATTCTGTATACGGCCCTGGTGGTCTATACACAGTAGCCAGAGCAAAAGATACATTAGATTTCTTTTGCATGTCTGACAGTGTAACATTTATCAGAAGTATTTCAAAAGAGTTAAACCTGTATCCTGTTTTCTGGGTAACATTGAACATATCACTATATATTGTTGCAACACCCCCGCCACGACCAGTCTGACGGGGCTCATGCTTATAACAGTAGTGTCACAAGGTGACGATCTTTAGGGGCGGAACCAAAAACACCGGAAGTGTTTCCGCCCGGACCGGAAAAACAGAACACCGGAACTTCCGGTAGCGCCGTAAGAGGGAAAATCAGGGAATTCGATGCACCTGTGCCTAGTTAGGGACAGCGGTTGGGGATTGGAGGATACGCTGGACAAGGCAGTACTTAAGGCCAAGTTATTTCACAGTCTGGTAGTTCTTTCTGGTGTGTGTGAAGCACTGTGTCTTGCCCGTCTTCGTGCGCTGCTGGTGGCTGTCTAACTCTCTCTCTCCCTCAGGTTGGAATTGTATGATTGTGAAGACATCGCGAACCTTAAAGGTTGAGAAGTGAACGGATTATACGGCGAATTGAGACGACGTGAAAAAGGGGATTGGAAGCGGCATTGATGTGAGTACTAAGAGCAAGCCGAAAGTGCCCTGTATATTGACCTGGCGTTGTGTAGATCTCCACAGGAGGAGGAGGGCGGCCCTACCCCTAATATAGCGTGGTGGGAGAGCCGAAGGAATACTTATTGAAGTAGTCACAACGACGACATCACTAGCTAGGCCGCATATTCCATCGCCAGATCCGAACCAAGCGAAGTGAAGGAAGACGGGTGTCCTTTTCGTACACTGAGTGTGGTGGGTGAGTCTTCGTGCTGTGAAAACCTATAATTTTGACGTGGTGCTGTATATTGCTGTGGGTTGCTGTGTATTGCCGTGTGACCTGTCAGATAAACCCCCGCCTTCACGCACTCCGTCGCGGGAGGACAAGGAGACTGCTGGTTCTAGCCTAGTTCAGTACAGTATATGTTGTGAGCGTGCTTCAGATCTCCGGAGATAGCACGGTACGCTGTGTTCAGCCCAGAGGTGGGAGCTATTCAAAGCAAACTAACTGTGCTTTGTGTCCAATCTGATACCTGTGGAGAGAAAAGGAAAGAGAGAGTGAGTAACACAAGGAGAAACAGAGGAAACCTGTACTTACAGTACGCTGTGCTCAGCCCAGAGGTGAGAGTCATTCAAAGCAAACTAACTGTGCTATTGTGCCCAAGTTGATACCTGTGGAGAGAAAAGGAGAGAGAGAGAGTGAATAACACGAGGAGGAATAGAGCGAACCCTGTACTTACAGTAAGTTGTGTCCAGCCCAGAGGTGAAAGCCATCCAAAGCAGAGTAACTGTGTTTTGTGTCCAAGTTGATACCTGTAGAGAGGAGGAGAGAGAGTGGATAACGCGAGGAGAAATAGAGCGAAACCTGTACTTACAGTACGCTGTGTCCAGCCCAGAGGTGAGAGCAAAACCAAGCCGAATTAACTGTGCCTTTGCGTCCCAGCCGTTGCCTGTGGAGGAAGAGAAAGAGAGGGAGCACCCCGAGAACGAACTGTGTGAACCAGTACTTACCGTGAGTTGTATTCAGCGAAGAGGAGGAAGAAGGAGGACGCTACGGATACCTAAGACTCTGGCCGGGCCCCGAGTCCCACGCCCCGGATCCCCGTGGCCCCCTTGCTCCCTGACCTCTTCCCGGCCATAGCCCATCTGGAGGGCCGAGTCAGAGTTTAGTTTTAATTGCCCTTTCCCTATTCCCCAAGCTATTTTTAAATATTTAAATAAAGATTGTTTTATCACTTACTTGTTCTCGTGTTGTTTGGCCATTGGGTTGGCTTTGGGGACCTCCTCGAGGTGGAAGTTGAGAAGGGGTGTGGCTTAGTCAAAGCATAGTCGCCCCTGGGTGTGACAGTAGTTTGGTGGAGTAGACTCATTTAGACCAAAATAATAATTTGGTTTTAGCCAGGTTTCATTCAAGCAGAGTACATGAAAACTATTATCTGTGATAATTTCATTTACAATAACTGCTTTTGGTGTGAGTGATCTAATATTTATGAACCCATTCTTTAAAAATTGTTTTTGTTCATTTACTTTACATTTTTCTGGTTTAATTACGATAAGATTTTTTCTAGATCCTACATTATATTTTGACCTCACTATTCGGGGAACAGACACAGTCTTAATAGTTTTTACAGCGCAAGTACTTTTATCATTTAAGCGGGTGGAACAAAACTCATAATAGTTATCTGAGAATTGTCTTACTAGTCACAAGGAGCGAAGTGTCCTGGAGATGTTGTCAGAGAGCAGCTCCGCTCCGATTTTGCTGGGGTGTAATCCATCAGCGCGAAAGAGCCTAGGACGCTCCCAGAAAAGATTCCAGTTATTAACAAATAGCAGTTTCTGTTCTTTACACCATGACAACCATTCATTTAAAGCAAAAAGTCTACTGAACCTTTCGTGTCCTCGTCGATACGTTGGCAGTGGTCCTGACACGACGATCGTCGCCGCGGGCTCTCTCAGCTATTTCAGTAAAGGAACAAAACACCGCCTTCCACAGTTCAGAACGATTCTCCATTGAAACATTAGTGTGTAATAAAACACAGTCATGGTGCCAAGATGGCTAAAGGAGATGTCACCCCCCTCTTCTCTTTTTGTGCCTGTCTAATCTCATACCAGTGATGCCAGGACAGCAGGAAAATATTTTTCTTTGTTCCCCAAACTTAAGACCAAAAGGCCAAGAACCCCTGTGGTGACCCCAATGCATAAATCCCCAGCTTTATCAGGAATCAGGAAGGATGCTAAGGCATTCCTTTGGCCCAGGATCATCAAAAAACCTTAAACCAGGCAACAACTCCTTTCTGCAGCTGTACATTCCGGAGACTTTGTCTCTCAAAACGAATAGACTGAAATTTAACCCACTTGTGGTTTAATACAAACAACTGTCTCAAAATTGCTTCCAATAAGCTGAATTGATTACAAGTATTTACCTCACACATTTCTTAAGTATCATGTATGTTCTATATAACCTGTGGAATTATTTCATTACAGCCTATTTAGGGTTTTCTACCTCAGTTATAGGAACTAATCACCAAACGTTGCCTCAAAAATGTGCATTCTCTGTATTATGCATGCTTTATATTACTCAAGTATTTTGGTACCTACTTGATGGCTAAATGATTTCTAGAATTTTGATATAAAGTAGATGTGTGTAGGGTGCACCATATTTAAACTATTAAGTTTGCTTATTAAAGCGTTTAAACTAAACTCTCAGAAGTTTGGACACACGCGATCACGTGGACATTACACTAATTACATTCAAGAACCGGAGAACGGGGCGTAGATCACGCCCAAAACATTATCTGATTGGCTGTCACACTAAGAAGGACGGGTCAGATGGACAAGCTTGTAACCAATTGACAGGCTTTTTGACGAAACCAGTAGTTCAATTCCAGGCTGCAGCAAAGTCAGATTGTGCAGAAGAATCATCTGTTTCCTGTGGTCTTGTCCTGGTGCTCCTCTGAGACAAGGTCTTTACAGGGGATCTGTAACTGGGGCTCTAGTTGTCCTTGTCTCCGCTGCCTTTCAGGGCAGTAGAGGTCCTTTCTAGGTGCTGATCCACCATCTGGTCTGGATACTTACTAGATCCGGGTGACTGCAGTGACCCTCTGATCTGGATACAGACTGGATCTGGTGGCTATGGTGACCTCGGAATAAGAGAGAAACAGACAAATATTAGCATAGATGCCATTCCTCTAATGGTGTAGCAAGTACATAGGGTGTTATGGGAAGTGTTCCCGGTCCCGGTTTACCTAATTAATGCAGCCTAAAAATCCTTTAACGGATTTGGATATTAAAAGCATATTAGTTATGTTATGTGTAAGCCAGGTTAAAGAGATGGGTCTTTAATCTAGATTTAAACTGCAAGAGTGTGTCTGCCTACCGAACAATGTTAGGTAGGTTATTCCAGAGTTAAGGCGCCAAATAGGAAAAGGATCTGCCGCCCGCAGTTGATTTTGATATTCTAGGTATTATCAAATTGCCTGAGTCTTGAGAACGTAGTAGACATAGAGGATTATAATGTAAAAGGAGCTCATTCAAATACTGAGGTGCTAAACCATTCAGGGCTTTATAAGTAATAAGCAATATTTTAAAATCTATACGATGTTTGATAGGGAGCCAGTGCAGTGTTGACAGGACCGGGCTAATATGGTCATACTTCCTGGTTCTAGTGGACATGCATTTGACATTGAGAGCATAGGCCGTAATTTAAATATATTTTTGAGATGGAAAAATGCAGTTTTACAAATGCTGGAAATGTGGCTTTCTAAGGAAAGATTGTGATCAAATAGCACACCTAGGTTCCTAACTGATGACGAAGAATTGACAGAGCAGCCATCAAGTCTTAGACAGTGTTCTAGGTTATTACAAGCTGAATTTTAGGTCCTATAATTAACACCTCTCTTTTTTTTTTCAGAAATTAGCAGTAAGAAATTACTCGTCATCCAGATTTTTATATCGACTATGCATTCCTTTAGTTTTTCAAATTGGTGTGTTTCACTGGCCGCGAAGAAATATAGAGCTGAATATCATCAACATAACAGTGAAAGCTAACACCATGTTTCCTGATGATATCTCCCAAGGGTAGCATATAAAGCGTGAAGAGTAGCGGCCCTAGTACTGAGCCTTGAGGTACTCCATACTGCACTTGTGATCGATATGATACATCTTCATTCACTGTTACGAACTGATGGCGATCATATAAGTATGATTTAAACCATGCTAATGCACTTCCATTAATGCCAACAAAGTGTTCACGTCTATGCAAAAGAATGTTGTGGTCAATTGTGTCAAACGCAGCACTAAGATCCAATAAAACTAATAGAAAGGTACACCCACAATCAGATGATAAGAGCAGATAATTTGTAACTCAAAGGAGAGTAGTCTCAGTACTATGATACGGTCTAAATCCTGACTGGAAATCCTCACATATACCATTTGTCACTGTGGCTGTACCCTCAAGAGTACAGCTTTTGTACCCTTGGCATAGGCTTGGGCACATATATATACATATATACATGTACCTCGAGGTCCAATAATAAGCCCTTTGGGGTATATAAGTGTAGATTGTACCTTGGGGGACAGAAATTGACTGCTGCTGTACCTCTATTTCTGACAGTGTGATAATGCTTGCAACATTAAAGCTGCATTTCAGAAGGTTGGGGCCTTCATGTGTCACTAACTCAGTAATCTGGATTTTGTTCATAATTGTAGTAGAGTTTTACACATTTTTAATCTGATTGGTCCAGAGACTACAGTAACACACATCACAGACCAGGGGACTCCAAACTCACTGCCCTGCAAAGTTTTGCATAGAATTTGGTATAGAAACTTCCAGGCAGGTGTTTTAAAGCAAGCTAGAGCTAAACTCTTCAGGACAGAGGCCTTCCAGGTCATAGTTTGGAGATCCCTGCATAGGCTGATATACACCTGAATTCATCAACAGATCTGAGACTGCAGCTTAAAGGGTTAGTTCACCCAAGAAGGAAAATCATGTCATTAATGACTCACCCTCATGTCGTTCCAAACCCGTAAGACCTCCATTCATCTTCGGAACACAGTTTAAGATATTTTAGATTTAGTCCGAGAGCTTTCTGTCCCTCCATTGAAAGTGTATTTACGGTATACTGTCCATGTCCAGAAAGGTAATAAAAATATCTTCAGAGTAGTCCATGTGACATCAGACGGTCAGTTAGAATATTTTGAAGCATCGAAAATACATTTTGGTCCAAAAATAGGACCACCCCCCACCTAGCAGAACCAGACTGAAATTCCTAAGAGGACCTTTTAATCTCTGGTCTCCACAGAAGATCTTTATGTCAGAGAATGGCACAGGAGCTGTATTTTATATATGTAGATGTACCAAAATGAACTCAAAAAGGCTTATGAATGAATATCAGTCCATTGCTTAACTCCATATAATTTATATGTAACCCACACATTTGACTACCATGTTTATAATCACTTATTGTGTATATCTTTTAATAACTATGGGATAGCTTAAGGAATCATATTCATGTTTAGTATGTGTGTGTTGAATCTTTTTCCTTGAAACATTCCTGACCATCAGTTATTTGTCAAATGTATCATATTCTTGTTATAGTAATCATGTCTAAAAATTTTCCCTGCAAGAGCGGGAAAATTCGGACCATGTGCTTGATTAGATAATATATGATTTATGATACCCCAAGCAAAGAAAATATCTAATTTGTCAAGACAACATTTGAGGTGTGGCCAAGAGGACAGTTTAAATGCTCAAGACAACATCAAATTTGGTTTTAGTGTTTGCTTTTACTATTAGTCTTGCAGAATTTTAGCATGCTTTTAGTTTTGCTCCTATATTTTGTTCTTAGCCATGCTTTTAGTCATCACTTTTAGCATACTTTGAATGCTGTTCCAGCATGCTTTGGCCTGCACTCCTGCTGCTACTTAGCCACGATGAGAAGAAACACCACCTAGTCTCGTCAAACTTTACTTCAGTTCTTTTACTTTAGTTTATTTTATTTTCCGTTGTTATTTTCGTGTTCTGAGTTAGGTTTTGTAACGCTTAGTCCTTGAGTCTTACCTTGAGTGCCCGTTCAACTTCAACCAGCCCACACAACTCTGCATCATCAGTCAACGCCCAACCACGGACTTCCCAAGACACCACTTCAACGACTATTGAACTTCCAGCCAATCAGCAACCTCGGGAAACCCCCTTTTCAACGACAACAAAGGGAACCCCCGTTACACTGGCAATGCAAGTACCTCCAGAATCTGATCTGTACTGGTGTATCTAATTTAATTTAGATGTGCTTATGTGTTAGTTAAGGTTATATGTCTTATTCATATTAAAAAGAGAAGTATCTTGTGTTTTGTGCTTAAAAGTTAATGTCTTAAACTGCTGATCTTGTTACTGTGCACTGTAAAAAATGTACCGTAGAAATTACAGGATTTTACTGGCAAAAACAGTTGCCAATAAAATCCTGTAAAAATGATGTTAATTGCTGTAAAATGGATTACAGGACATTACTGCAAAGCAAATTACAGTTAATTGATGTATGTGAAATACAGTAGTTTGTAGTATTTTTTACAGTAACATTGAATTTTTCTAGTAGTTTATTTTACAGCACTATTTGGTAATTTCACTTAAGTACTGTACAGTATTTACCTGGCAAAAAAAAAATGCCAATGAAGTCTTGTAAATATATTTTACAGCATTTTTTGTAATTTCAAAAATAATGTTCGGCCAGTTTTAACCTGTGATATTATAAGAATTCAACTTGTATCGAGTCTGAAGTATGCAGACGTCTTTTTGACGGGAGCTGTTGCCATGGTAAATCATAATATTGGAGCTCCATTGATCATGGTTTTTCATAATCTTGGTGAACACGCTAAACTCAGAGTCAGCTTACTCAGAGTTAACTGAACCTACACAATTCAGCTGTTCTGAACCAGTTTCCCATCTCAAAGTAAGTCTACTCAGAGCAGTGGCGTAGCCACTGGTGTGCCCGGGTGTGCCTGTGCCACCCAGAGTGGCAGCTGGCACACCTACAAATAGATGCAGAATTATTTTTTAAAGTCTCAATAAAAATGTTTACTAAACTTGGGCTATTTTTGTTTACTTAGAAAAAAAAAAATTTTTAAATCAACCCTTTCATGCGTAAATTACAAATATTTTAACCGACCCCTTGTTTCCATGGCGACGCGTCATGATTGTCACGTGACACACCACAGCCACTAACAGATGCATTGGTATTCGTTTTATTTAGTTTTTAATTTTTTTATTAAAATACATACACAACCTGGCCTACCATGTCAACTATCTGATATTCCGATTCGTCGTTTAAAAACCTTTATAAATTATCTTGATCTATAACGAGATGAGCGCTGCAGTTCAGAGTCCTGTCAGCCGGATTTAACGTACAGCATTTGAATTCCCCAGTTTCTCCTGAAATACATGAATGTGTTGGCTGTTGAACTGGATGAAGAATAGAGTAAACTTTATTGTTCTGCTATGTATGTCTGATATATGAATAAAACACGTCTGCAAATTACATTTGATTAGATAGTTTTTGCTGCTTCCATACACTCTAAAAAACGCTGGGTTGTTTTTTCAACCCAACTGCTGGGTTGAGGCCGTTGGATAGGATTTTGGGATGTTTTAACCCAAGTTTGGGTTGAAAATAACTCTCTTTTTTAACCCAGCGGGGTGGGTTGAGGACGCGGACGTGAAGGAGAGCACGCACGTCACGTCAAAATCGTGCGTCTCCAGTGCGAGCAGCCGCCATTTTCTCAGCGTGATAGCAGCGAGAAGCGAGTGAAAGACTATGGTAAGTAACGTTAAATATTCAAAATGTAAAGTTATCTTTTATTGTTTACCCGGTTGTATGAAAGGCGGAAACAAAGGAGCTTAACGTTATATATATATAAAAAAAAACGGACGCGGTTTTCGCCTCGGACACGGAGGTCTTAACTGCCTCATGTAACGTTACTGAACGGAGGATGTACTTTTAATATAACGTCTGTGAATGTATTTTGTCATATTTACATAAGATTTTACATTATCTGTTCTCTTTGAGGCGTTAACAGACGGTTATGGTCACGGTTACGCTCATGTGAATTTGTCTTTTTTTTTTCGCGGTTAAACTGAATGTATGTTTGTCTCCTAAAGGAAACGGCATTGTGTAGTAAAGACTAGCATAATTATTTTGAGGCTGTTGAAGTGGTAACTGTTAAAAGTATGTTTTACATGTAATATTTCAGACTTGTCCAGCTCCTGTCTTCATTGTCCTCGCGCTGAGAGTTAAAGACACAGAAGCTGTTTGTGTGAGGAGTCACAGACCTGTGTGAGGATGAGGAGGTGTTCTTCAGAAGAGAGGGACAGACGGTTTAAGGAGAGTAAACTTCAGAATAACATCAAGTTATCTTTATTTTTACTAAGACTAAAATAATGTGTGTTTTTTTTTAGATGTTGAAATCCAGAGACAAGATAACTTCATTCTTTTGAGACTGATGTAAGTTAAATTATTATTACTTTTTTTTTTTTTTAGAAAATTTATGTTTCTGTTGTGTCCTGCCTGTTAACTTCACATTTTGATGCAAAAACAGTGTGATTTTATATATGTATGTATGTATATGTTAATATTTTATTGAAACCATTGATGTCCCTCTTTGCAGAACTCAAACTAACTGGAGTTAAGGACACACAAGTCTGCTTGTGTGAGGAGGTGGTTTTCTCAGCTTCTTCTGAAGAGAGGGAAAGATAGTTTAAGGCAAGTAAACTTCATAATTTCATGTTATCAGTTGTTGTTTTTTTTACGAAGAGTAAAATAATGTTTGTTTTTTTGTTTTTGTAGATGTTAAAAGCAAGAGACATGGGAGAGCATCATTCCTTTGAGATTTTATGTAAGTTATTTTTAGAAAATACATTTTTCTGTTGTCTCCTGCCAGTTTACTTCACATTTTGATGCAACAACAGTGTGATTACGTGCTCATTTCATTAAGACCATTGATGTCTGTGTTTTTTATTGCAGAACTCGAACCAACTTTGGAGTTGTCTGATTTGGAGAGTCATTATTCTTGGTCTTCGCTCTTAGAGGTAAAGTTCACACAAAAAATCATTTACTTGCCCTCAAGTCATTCCAAACCTATAAGACTTTTGTCTGTCTTTACAACATAAATTAATATATTTTTAGTTTTCTCATAATATTTGTTAATCCATTTATAGTTTAGATAATCAGTATTTTCAAGCTTCATAAATATAGAGTTATTGTAGAAGTAAATTCTGATATTTATATATGAATACATCTTAAATTATATGATAGCAAACATGTATGTTCTAAATAAAATACTGGTCTCCCAGACCAGCAATGGAGGACACAAAAAGAGAATATTAAATATATTCATACGTTTTCCAAAAAATTAGCAGATTTTGTATGAGTCTGGAAAAACATGAGGAGAGTAAATTATAAACATTAATTATTTAGTGAACTAACGGTTTGAAGAGCAGCCCTCCATGTACGTGAATATTGTGAGGTATGTGAATGTCATGTCTGTTTTAATGTTTAAGTAAAGAAGCTTTCTGAAAGCAATATTTATTCAAACAATATCGCATGTCCTCACACTAGTGCTGCCATTATAGCACATTACAGATGTGAATACACCTCTACCTGAAAATGGATAGTTTAATTAAATGTTTAATTTTTTCAAATGTGTTTCTCTTAGGCCACTGATGAAGAACAGGCGGTGACTGGGATGAATCCTGGTCAGAGAGGAGAATCTTCTTTCCCCTAAACAGCGGTGGTTTTAAAGGAGGACGCTGCCCTGGATGATGTAGAAGATGTCACATGCTGTGCAGATGGGGTTTCTTCATGATTACATCAGTTATGCTAAACAGATCATGAAAATTGACTGTGATGCATGATCTGTATTCATGGACTATGAAACAAACTGTAAGTGTATAATTTGTTTAAAAAAAAAAAGTTAAATGCTTTTTCTGTGTTGTTTAGTAGAAGAGTTTACACTCTGTCATTCATACACCTGCTCACATTCTTTCACACACACACACACACATGCGTCTTAAATGTTATAATATCAAAGTTAATGTTGTGATTTATTTGTGTACTGTCATGCCAGAATAGTTGGAAAAAAACCGAACTAATTGTAAATTTATTGTATGTGTTTTCGTATATTTTTATACAATATATACAATTGAACAAAGTCCAATTTGATCTTAAGTTATATTCATCAAATGTTCAATGCTTTGTTTATGAACTCTGTAGCTGTTAATGCCATCCTTTTCTGCATTTCTTCTAACATGTTACTTTTTGACTTTTCTCTTGTTTTTAATAAATATTTCCCTTTTGGTAATTATTATTTGTGTGTAAAAGTGATATTTAAAATGAACAACATTTGTAGGTTTAATGACTAGCTCAATTTGGGTTAATTTTAACGTAGAAATGCATTGTTTCCCCACATGGCTGCACTCTGCGAGTTTATTTTCTGCCAGCAGGAGGCGCTAAGAGCGGGAGAGGTAGGTTTCTCCGGTAACGGCTGCAGAGCGGTACTGAGCTCATAAACGCTGCCTTATCAAGCACATGCGAAATGATATCGACCATTTTCTAAATACAGTAGTTTTCCTTCTGAAATACAGTGATTAAAAAAACACCCACTTTGTTTTTTTAAACCCTGCAATATAGTCATTTTAAACCATAAAAAAGGCAACCCAGCAGGCTGGGTTAAATATGATAACCCTGGTTGGGTTAAAATAACCCAGCGCTGGGTTCGTCCCTTTTTGACCCAGCGCTGGGTTGTCAAAATAATCCAAATTGGGTTGTTTTCAACCCAGCAGTTTTTAGAGTGTAGACATCAGTGTGTGTTTTACAAACTACCAATGTATTGTTTTACTAGTGATTATGTATATTTAAATATATGAAACCTAAAATAAACACTATGTGGTTGAAAACACAGCATATTAATTGTGATATATTACAAGCGCTGAGCGCGTTCGTCTCTGGCTCAGTGCCAAAAACGCGCGAAAGCTGTTTGAATCTGGCAGTTCTGTGACGTCACTGAACATTCTAAATCATACTCTCATCTCAGGGCCAGGGGCATAGAAATAAGAATCCAATATATGGTGCATTAATGCTAAAAATGTTAAAATGTAATTTACATTTTAAATTATTTTTGTTAAAATATATCTGCCGACATTTGGATTGCCAACCAATCAGCAAACAGCAGCTGACTTTGACCCCAGCAGTCTATGATATAAACAGATAATTTTTGATTGCACATTGCTAGCTAGTAATATGATGGAGAGCTCCTTTCTTAATTTTTTAAGCAAAAAACCTTGGCTTGATGGACAGCCGGACACAAGTCCTAACCTTACACCTGATGAGGATGCTTCTCCCACCCAGGGCCCAACATCAACAGACAGTGTTGCCAGATTGGAAATGTCCAAGTTTCATATCAGAAGTTCAAAATTATTGTATTTGGAAGAAAATTATTACATTGAACAATTAACTACATTTTGACACAACCTGCAAATTACCACTAGGAGTATGGTTGGACGGAAGCAGTGTGACAAAAATACTAGCCCATAATTTTGCACAGTAATCTGAAAATAAATGTGGCACACCCAGATTTTCATATGCACACCCAGAGTCTCTTTTCTGGCTACACTACTGACTCAGAGTTCAAGTTTTATACCAGAGTTGGTTGAACCTCTTTATTGAGACGGGCCCCTGGACCTCATGTGCTTTCCTCCCTATTTATTGTTTTTCTGCCCTTTTGTCTTTGCCAATTTGTTGTGAATATATGTGTGTTGTGCTACTTTCTGAAACTCTTGTCAAGTTTAGTTTTTTTCTAATTGCTAAGTATTATCTAAGTATTATCATATTGAAGTCTCACTATTTATTTCTAATGATTTAGTAGTTTTTCAAGTCTCAAGTTTTGTCTTTGCTAATTCCTTAGTATTTCTTCTTAAAGTTTTGCTCTTAATTTCTTTTGATTTGGCAGTTGTTCTAGTCAATTCTAGTCTAATCTTTTACTCTTTGTTTTGTTAACATTCTTTTCCTTTTATTACTTGTTTTGTTACTTTAACACTGGGGTCAACAAACGCGCCGGTGTGTTTTGTTGCATTTTTTGAAAGCCCCTAAAAGAACTTCAATTACTCCATCAGACATCAACAAGCTGACCTTCTTTCCTGGTATTGTGGTACTTTTAGTCACTGTGCTGTAAAGTTTTCTCACAAGTGAATCACATATGATGTATTGTATTAATATTGTCTCTGGTCTGTGTGTTTATGCGTTCAGGGGGCGTGGCTTTGGATAGCGATTGCAGGGAGGGTGGGACGTTGGCATTAAGTACTATCAGGCTAAAGTTAGCATTTTCCAATATTTCCTACTGCAGCTTTAACATTCTTTTCCTTTTATTACTTGTTTTAGTTATTTAAATGTTTATCATCTCTCTATTCTTTTTCTGCTTACAATTTTCTATCCCTGTCCTGATTGTGTTGTCTTGTATTCATGTTGAGTCCTGTCCTGTTCTGTGATCTCGTTCTGTATGTAGTGTAATTGTCCGATCAGGGCTGGTTCCAGCAGTCATCCTCCAATGTCCTGTAATCGTTTCCTGTATCCCCTGTAGTTGGACACTGTTTCACGCTTTACCTGCTCTCTTGTGTATTGTGAATTGTTGCATTATAGCATACATTTTGCTTTCATAGCTAACCAGACATTACAAGCTATTCTCCTGCTGTGAATTGAGTATAACGCATAAACAAATAAAAGTCCCTCCAATTTTAAAGACCTGGTTATGGCCCTGGAAAGGATCTGAACTCAGATCACCCCAAGCTCAACTACAGCTCTGACTGCTTGTTAGTTTTATTGGTGTTCTCACTCTGTTCAGCACTATAGAACGTGCAGTATGTGTAAAGGTTAATGCAGTGCTGAAGCTCATGCAGTGCTTTTACACACTTTATATTGCCCAACCGCAGAGTCTATTCTATCATAGGAGCAGACCTTAAAATATCAAAGTGGTCATTAAGCATGCCACCGCAGCATGAAGGGAACATTGATATAACCTTGACTGCAAAATCTTACAAACTCACAGTGAGCATTTCAAGGACTGAACAGTATAAGAGAGAGAGAGAGGGGGAAAAAAACATTTAGCTTCAACATTTCTGAGAAAATAAGACATTTAACTTTAGTTTAGTAATACAAACAGTTCAGTTTGCTCAAAATTATTCATACCCTTGGTAAATATGATCAAAGGCTTGTGAAAATAAATCTGCATTGTTGATCCACTTGATCTTTCATTTAAAAAAAAACAATCAATAAAAAATAGTCTAACCTTATTTTACTCTAATATAGTAAGAGGACGTATATCATCCTAATGCACGGCGGAGGACAGTTGTGACCTGGAGAACTTTGTCTTAAGTCTTTGTCTTAAGTCCGAGTTAAAAAAAAAAAAAAAAAAAAAAGGTTGTTTGTGAGGGTTTCAAGCAATAGCTAGAAAAGAAAATGCTCTTATCAAAAAAAATAAATAAATAGCATATTATAATATCCAGCATATTTATTTGCTAGACACAACTGGAACTTTAAATGGGACTGGTTTCAATGGTCAGATGAAATTATAAAAAAAATAAAACAAAAAAAAAGCTATCAGCAAAAACTCAAGAAGGGTTTGGTGCACACAGGAATAAAAAAGTACCCCATGTGTACTGTGAAATATATCGCCAGATCTTTAATGTTTTGGGCCTATGTTTCTGCTAGAGATCCTGAAAATCATGTTCAGATAGATGGCATAATGGATTCTATAAAATACCAATGGATAAAATGTATTTTAAAACTAACTGCTCATGTTAGAAATCTTGTGAGGGGCCATTATTTGATCTTCAGACAGGACAATGTTCCACAAACAAACATAAAAAAACAAAACATAAACAGGTCACTGAGAACAAAATCAAGTTCTGCCCTGGCCAACCCAGTTCCCTGAGAACTGAAGAGGAGAAGCATGGAAATCTGAAGGCTCTGGAGAGATTCTGTATGAAGGAATGGTCACTTATCTCGTGTCAGATGTTCTCTAACCTATTTAGGCATTATAGGTAAAGACTCAGAACTGTTCTCTTGGCAAAAGGAGGTTGCAAAAAGTATTGGATAAATGGGTATGATTAATTGTGACCAATGTTTATTAGAGAAAAACATGTATTTCATAATGAGATTTCTCTCCCATTTTAAACTATTATTCTCCAATGAAAGTATAGATTTTAGTAATAAAAAAAAAAACTTAAGGATTGATGATACAGATTAATTTTCACATCCTTCTTTGATAATATTTACCAAGGGTATGAATAATTTTGAGCACAACTGCATATTCATATATTTATATGGCTCAAAGACAAATCACAAATACGATGAGATTTAATATATTTTATAGTGCTTTTCTCTTATCAACAACTTGTCTTATTTGTTTACAGTTTTAGGATATACTTGAAATAAAGATGATACATGGAATAAAAAACAACTGAGAGGTATTTGGCTAATGGTTAGGCCTTCATTGTTTATTCTTGCACTCATCACATACTTGTTTAGATTTCCTTGCAGAATAGGCCTTGTTAGTCATACATGGTAGCTTTGAAGGTCATGCATCTCTGATCCAGTACAAATTCAGTTCCCAGACTCACAGATGATGAATGCTTTTGCACAGTTACATTTTCCATGTGACAGGAGTATAGTGATTTTTGTGCCTTTAATTTGGATGATTGTTTAGATTGTTTCATGCCTGTCCGTGCTTATATCCAAAATTGTTTTGATGTGAAATAATGGCAGATATTTTTCAGTAAGTACAGTTACCATAGCAACATGTTTGTGGAAATGTATGTGCATAGAATATGAGCATATGAATACCTGGCATTTAGATGGAGATCAAATGGAAGTGTCTATTCGTCGTTATTCTATCATAAGATGACTTTGACCGTCACAGTGGGTTTGATATGACTGCAAGAACATGTCAGAATCTAGCTAGATCATCCTCTAACTGACCCAAATACTTTTTGAAAAGTATTTTTCTCCAATCAAACACTCTTATAGACAATAGCCACATGGTATCTAAAAAAGTATGTGGACACCCAAACACACATGTTCAATTTTAATTAAAATGTAACTGTGGTTTACCAAAAGTTTTATTGTACAGTTGGGCACCAGACAGTATAAATAAACTGACAAATAAATACAATTTTTTAAAATCACCCTCCCTTCGCTTGCGGTGTCACCAGATCTGTGCATCCTTTCTCGTGATCTTGAAGTGCACTCTGGTGATTCTTCGGTTCACGAGGAGGATGATATATCTCTTGGGTCTTCGGGCCATGAGTAGCCCGCCTCTGAGCGTTCCTCTAGCGAGAGGAAATTGGGCGAGGAACTGCTCGAGGTGGTTACTCGCGTGTGGGACAGGTTGCAGCTTGACTGGCCAAGCGAACAAGAGACCCCCAAACGTAGTAAGCTAGAGGATAGTTTTCTGTCGGGTGGTAGGAGAGAGAGACCACAACATCAGTCTCTCCCCTTTTTCGAGGACCTCCATGATGAGCTTTCGAAGTCATGGAGCAAACTGTATACTTCCCGTGTCTTTGTGCCATCGACGTTGACTTTTTCAACTCGTGGGGGTATTTGGAGATGCCGTGGGTTGAAGAGACGCTTGCGAGCTATCTCTCGCTCGAGTCTGCATCCTGGGTTACGAAACCTACTCTCCCCACTAAGCCTTGTAAAATAACGTCATCGCTAGTGGGTAAGGCTTACCAAGCTGCAGGTCAGGCTGTTGCTGCACTCCACTCTATGGCAGTGTTACAGGCATACCAGGCTGACCTGTTGAAGGCGGTACAATCGACAAGGGAGCATTCGCTGAGCTTCGTCAGGCTACAGATTTGTATCTCCGTGTGACCAAGCACACGGCTAGTGCCATTGGCTGATCAATGTCAGCTTTAGTCAGAACAGAGAGGCATCTGTGGCTTAATTTGATGGGCATTAAGGAGAGAGAACATTTGTTTCTTTTAGACTCTCCTATTTCTCCATCGGGCCTGTTTGGCGACTCGGTTAATACGGTTGTCAACAGGTTTAAGGAGGTGAAGAAACATGAAGAAGCGTTAGTTCAGTTCCTTCCTCGGCGCACTCAAAGGGAGGGGCCATCAGCCACCCAGCCTTGCCCCTGTCCTTCAAAAGCCAGGGAGGTTAAGAAGCAGAGCGTGGCGAACCATGCTCCCCCTCGTAGGGATTGGGGACAGGTTCGCCATGCTCAGCAACCGCCCAGGGCAGACATCAGGACTGTCCTTGATAAGAAGAGGAAGTCCTGATGCTCTGGTGCCCTTGCTGGTGGGGGTAGCCCCTCACGGGAAGGTGCGCGCTTGAGAGCTTTTAGCCCTGCCCCATTATCCTCCATCCCTGCCACTTTGTGTGATTCGGGGGGAGGCGGTTTCCAGGGAGGTATTAGATGTTTCAGTGTTTCCTGCTGTCATTCAGGACACGGAACATCTAACATCCCCCCAAAAGGAAGTATTAAAA
This sequence comes from Carassius gibelio, assembly GCF_023724105.1. Taxonomy (NCBI): domain Eukaryota; kingdom Metazoa; phylum Chordata; class Actinopteri; order Cypriniformes; family Cyprinidae; genus Carassius; species Carassius gibelio. The sequence continues at coordinate 26,290,591 of NC_068383.1, read as the reverse complement.
TTGGTACTACTCTCAGAGAGTTTGGCAGCGTGGAAACTTCTGCCAGGCATTTCTGCATGGGTGCTGAGCACAGTACGGATTGGATAAAGGATCCAATTTATTTGTCATCCTCCATGTTTCAACGGTGTGGTCTCCACTTCCGTGAAACCGGAGCTGATGTAGTCACTGTCTCAGGAGCTACAAACTCTTCTGGGCAAAGAGGCCATAGAACATGTTCCTCTTCCAAGGAGAGAGTCGGGCAATTACAGCAGATACTTCCTGGTTCCCACAAAGGGTGGGGGACTGTGTCCAATCTTGGATTTTCGAGGCTTGAACCGTACATTCAAAGTGCTCAAGTTCAAGATGTTAACCGTCAAGACGGTCGTGTCGCAAATTCGGCATCGTGATTGGTTCATCCTGATCGATCTAAAGGACGCATATTTTCATATATAAATTTTGCCACTACACGGGAAATTCCTGAGGTTCGCTTTCGAGGGTGAAGCGTACCAATTTCGGGTTCTTCTATTTGGCCCTAGCCTTATCACCCCGCACGTATGCACTGGCTCAATTACGACTCCAGGGCTTTCGCATTTTGAATTACATTGACGATTGGCTAATACTAGCACAATTGCAGGAGATATCGCTACAACACAGAGACATTGTGTTCATCTAGTTTCTCTGGGGTTGAGACCATTCGGCAGACCATGAGCAAGGTCAGGCTAGGTCAGGGTCACATTGTTCGTCAGTATCAAAAGATGTTAGGTTTCATGGCTTCAGCATCCACAGTGATTCTTTTGGGGCTATTGCACATGAGACCGTTTCAGTTCTGGCTAAAAGCCAGAGAATTTAATCCAAGAGCCTCTGTGGATCAGACCCCGGTTCCTTGCCTTGGGTCCCACTCTAGGGGCACCGTGTCATCACAGATTGCTAACGACAGATGGCTCCCTGATGGACTGGGGAGCAGTCTTGGAAGGCCACCCAGCTCAAGGGGAATGGGAGGGTTATCAGCTCGATTGGCACATCAATTGTCTCGAGCTGATGACCGTATATCTGGCTCTGAAATATTTCCTCCTTCATTTAAGGGGCTGTCATGTCTTAGTATGGGTGGACAACACGGCGACAGTCTCTTACATAAATCACCAGGGGCGTCTGCGCTGACGCAATCTGAACAACATAGCGAGGCAGATTTTTCTTTGGGCCCAGGACAGGCTCCTGTCACTCATGGCAGTTTACATTCCAGGGCATTGTGGGCGCAGATTTACTGTCCAGACAGGCACTACCGACGGGGGAATGGAAACTCCACCCGGAGGTAGTGAAACAGATTTGGAGAAACTTTTACGAAGCAGAGGTGGACCTCTTCACCTCCCATCAGACAGTGCAATGTACCCTCTACTTCTCTCTGAGTCACCCAGCCCCCTGGGACTGGATGCAATGGCGCACTCATGGCCCAAAATGTGAATGTATGCATTTCCTCCAGTCTCTCTGCTCCCGGGAGTACTAGCCAGAGTTTGCCAACAAGGGTCTTGCCTCTTGCTGATAGCGCCACGTTGACCGAACAGAGTATGTTTCTCAGAGATAATATCTCAACTCGACGCCTTGTAACCGGAGAGGAGGGACCTTCTGTCTCAGACAGGGGGCATGATATTCCATCCCAGGCCCGACCTGTGGAATCTTCAAATTTGGCCCCTGAAGGGTAACCAACTGAGGAAAACAGGGCTGTCGCCAGAGGTTATTGAGACCATTCTTAGTGCTAGGTCTCCCTTCACCAGACAGAGTTATGCCGGTAAATGTGGTGTCTTTGACAGGTGGTGTTTGGTAAACAATGTTGGTCCAGTCAACTGCCAAATTGCTTCAGTTCTGGACTTCATGCAAGAGAAATTGTCAACAGGCACTTGCCCTGCTACTCTTAAGGTTTATGTGGCTGCTATTTCGGCTTGAAACGCCTTGATTGACGGGATGCCACTCGGAAGACACCTTCTGCTCTCTCGCTTCCTTCGTGGGGCCAGACGACTGAGGCCTGCACTGAAAACCAGGATGCCTTCTTGGGACTTACCTTTAGAGTCAGCGTCTGATAAACTTCTGACTTTGAAAATTGTTTTTCTCATGACAATAACTTCTTTGAAGAGAATTGGGTATATGCAGCCCCTGTCTGTCTCACCATCATGCTTAGACTTTGCCCCAGGGAGAGTAAAAGTGATTTTGCATTCTCATCCTGATTACCTGCCTAAGGTTCCGTTTTTGGCTGTACATCTGGTCATTCTAGAGGCCTTCTGCCCTCCGCCGTTCACAACGCCGGTCAAGCTTCGCCTATAGGTCTTAGAGCTTACTCAACAAGGGGGGGTCGCTTCCTCTAGTGCATTAGCAAGGGGTGCCCTCTTACAACAGGTTTGTGATGCGGCAGGGTTTGTCCTCTCCGTACACATTCATACGATTTTATAGTTTGGATGTCCATGCTACTCTGGGCTCTCATGTCCTTGAGTCAACATTACAAGCTAATGTCTGAGGCCTTCTTGTGGTTTGATAGCACACCTGCACAACCTTAGAGGTCCAGACATTTTTGTGGTTTCAGGTTACACACATGTACAGTTTTAACATCTTAAATTTTTTTCCAAACTTAGCATCAATTTACTGCCTCACACTTCTCTTTGAAAAATTCCTTACCCACACTCGATCTTGAAACTGTTAAGTCACTTCTCTTCTGTTTTTATTGTAGTTCCTTAGTTGTCTACAACATGCTTTTTTTGAACTAGCATCTGCTTTAGCTTGGTTAATGGAGTCTATCCACAGTTTCATGAAGTGGTGTATCTGGCCAATAATGGATGGGTGACTGAAGAATTCTGTCCATAGGACTCTGGAGCTCCCTGCCCACTTGAAGTTTGGCAGGTGTCAGTCCTGTAGTATCTTGTGCAGCAGTTTTCACAGTTTCTGTTTCAGCCTGGCATGTCGCAAGGGAGTCGATGCGTTTGATGATGCAATCAACTTTCACATCCAGCCCCAACTCCAGCTTAACAAAGGAGTCATTCTTCTGCAACGACTTCGGCAATGTGTTTCAACAAAGCCCCATGTGATAAATCAGGTAACGAGCTCTCATTGCTAACCGCATGGCTACTGCTAGCACTAACCTCGCTCAAATCAGTAAATTTTTCCATAAAATCCCGGGAATGGTCCGGCTTGTTCTGTTTTGACGGCTTGAGCATGATAAAGAAGCAATAAATCAACTAAATAATTACTTTTGAGAAAGACGGGTGAAGGTAGATACAGAACAGCAGGAACGTGGAATGGGAGAGCTGAAAACGTGATTGATCAATCCACTGCCATTACTGGAAGCTCATTACTTAAATTATATGAAAGAAAGTAAAGAAGGCTCCCTTTAAAATCACTGAAGTTGTCAATTAATGAAGCTCTCATTTACATTGTGTGCATTTTATTGATTATAATGAGAGAACTTGAGTTTAAATGGGGGGACGATTTATTAATCAGTCCATTCTTTAGAGTTTGAATGATTTATCTAAATTTTGCAGGTTTAATTTATTCGTTTCTTGTTTTAATTAGGCCTAAATAATGGGAGTGAAGTTATACAGTGCCTCACGTTTCACTAAAATAAAGAAAATAATTTATAAAACACACAACTTGGGGTCACTTCATCTACAGCGATATAATTGACTTGATTGCAAATTAAAACAGACACTATTTCAACTGAACAGAGATGACATAACTAAATTCAATGATGAACTGCCTTTAACTATCATTTTGCATTATTGAGACACTGTTTTCCAAATGAATGTTGTTCAGTGCTTTGGCGCAATGTATTTTGTTTAAAGCACTATATAAATAAAGGTGATGATGACAACAATTTCTTAATGAGTTAATACAGACTAGTGTTGCATGGTGGACCGATACTTCAAAAGTATCACGATTCTTGGAAATTAAAAACGTCACAAATCCTAAATTTATTAGTATTGATACTTCAAAGAATGACTGCGTTCTAGATTCGTAAGATATGTATTGTTGGTGTGTGCACTCATGCTTCCAGTGCTTCCCTATGGACGTCTGTGTTTTTCCCCTCATGCAAGCAGCAAAAAAACACTACAGCGAGATGGCTGCATTAGTGGCTTTACTAAACTGATTTGGCTTTACTAAAATGTGTGCATAATCACCTTAAATAGTTTAAATAAGTTGTTCAGATTAACAAAGCACGAGGATTTCTTGCACAATAATTAACATTTTAATTGTTAATAGGTCAGACAGTTGATATATATAATATTCATGTTAATCGGGGATTAAACATGGAGTTATGTTCTGTATGCTAAATATGAAAACGAGCGTATCTGCACAGCACCTATAACTGCGCTTTGTATCTCCTGATTGCTGATCGAGATTTACATGCTTGGCTCACTGACCCTGTATACTCATTCATTTCATTCAAAACGAGATGTATCAGTTCATTCAACTCGTTCACGAGAAGATCTCTCGATCTCGTTCAGTGAAGGGCGTATGGGTTCACTACATTCAACAATCACATACTCCGTCACAATCTTGAGTAACTCTTTGACAGGATGAAACAGTTCACAGAGCTGTTCATGAGCTGCTAATAGCGCCGTGCTCGCGCGCTGCTTTGGAGGGAGGAATTTCAGTGAACGATAAATGAGAAAATAAATTTTACTTTGTTTGCTTGCTGGGGCAGGCCAAGTAATTTCATAACAGCGGGACTCGCGGGTTGGAAAAAAACCCGACCCGCACATCACTAGGCTGCACGTGCGAGCACAAGTGATACTGTGGCCGCTGGTCCACGACTGTTAGAAAAAGATGATGCTCATTAAAGCTCACTGGCTGAGTTTTCTCCTCTGAAAGAAAATGTTGCACAACTGACAGAATAGGTTACAATATCTGAGATATTGCTGCTAAATTTTATTTGCTTTTTCTTTACTTGAATGCCATTGCTTAAATTGTTTAATATAATCGTTTCATATTTTTATTCAAAGTTCAGAATCAAGATACATTTATTACTCTTATGTTTCTTATGATAACTGAGATAATGCTGCTAAATTTATTCTTTCTTTACCTTGAATGTTTTTTTTTTTGTAGTATATTTCATATTTTGTTCAAATGTTTAATATATCTGCTTTTCATATGTTCATTTATTAGTGTGTTATATGATTAGAATGTTGTCCCGGTTTTAAAATAAAGCACAGCAATGATATTTGAGAGTGTACTGTCTTTTCCCTTTTCAGGAAAAGTATCGAAAAAGTATTGAATTCACAATTCTTGACTAGGTATTGGTATCGAAACAATAATTTTCGTATCGTGATAACACTGTAAGGGAAACAGCTCAATTTAGCTCAAAGGGAATCATTTAAGATTTTAAAGGGAATTTGAACAGAATCACTGTTTCACGGCTGATCACGGAGATGCCCTGCTATTCACTGAACGAGCCGTTCAACATCAAATCTGTGCTGGATATTAATATCCAAAGTATAGTGAAAACACTATCAATTAGCACAGTAACAAGATCGGCAGTTTAAGGCATTAAGTTGTAAGCACAAAACACAAGATACTTCTCTTTTCAATATGAATAAGGCTTTATTAGATAAATCTTAGACATAAACTAATCTAACATATAAATGCACGCACTCACACATTCACACAAGTTGCAGGAAGATCGAAAGTTAGGGAAAGATGAGTTTAAGAGAATGGAAATGTGGAATCCCAAGTTTTCAGCAATACATTAAATTGCATAGACATGAACAACCATCAATCACTTAATTAGCCCTCGCATTGAGTTCCTCAATGAGGTTAAAATTATATTAGATACACAGTAAAGGTCAGAGTCTGGAGGTAAAGTTACTTGTGTCTCCTGTGAAAAGGGAGTCCCCTTTGTTGTAATTGAAAGGGGTTTCCCGATGTCGCTGAAGTTGCTGAAGTGAAGTCTTGGGAAGCCCGTGGTTGGGCCTTGGCTGACGATGCAGAGTTGTGTGGCTGGTTGAAGTTGAACGGGCACTCGAGGTCACACACGGCGTTACAAAACTTAACTCAGAACACGAAACTCTCAAACGGAAAAGAAAAGAATTAAAGTTTGACGAGACTAGGTGGAGTTTCTTCTCATCGTGGCTAAATACCAGTAGGCGTGTCATATTAGTACAACTTTGGCGATGAATCACGGGCAAAGTGTCTACATCAATTGATAGGAGCCGTGGTCTCTCAGATCACTTCCAGTCCATTCAAATCAGGTGAGATACTCAAGCAGTTTGAGCCTTGCGAGCCATTTGAGCATTCTTACCAAGCAGTAGTGCCAAGTATATATGTCCTGTGTCTATAGGAGAGTGGTATTGATTGGAGACATTTGACAGCTGACCGCATCAGCTGGTCACAGCCTATGCCTCCGTGGCCTGACTGAACTAACGCTGTGCTCGATATATATAACTATTTTCACTAAGTGTAAATAGCATCTAGAGCTACATACACTTAGACTACTGTAAACAGGATCTTTGGCTAAGAAAGTATGTTAATTCCACTTAGTGTAAATAGCGGCTGCTGTATTTTTCTTACCCTATTGGCAGATCGTTTGTAAAATAAGAAAAATGCACATAAATTATTATTATTATTTAAATTTATTTATTAATTTACTTGCCCATGAGATACCATGAAAATGAGTAGCCTACACTCTTAACAAATAAAGTAGCTTTAAAAGGTTCTTCAAGTGATGCCATAGAAGAACAATTTTTGGTTCCACAAAAAAATCTAAAGGTTCTTTATGGAACTATTAGACAAAAAATGTTCTTTTGGCATCGTGAAGCACTTTTATTTTTAAGAGTTACTTTAATAACCTACCATTCTGCTATTTTTCACCTGGGATATTATAGCAGTGAAAAGAATTAAATTGTATTGAGTCTGAAGCATGTAGACGTCTTTTTGGCTGTTGCAATGGTGAATCGTCATTTCGGAGCTCCATTAATCATGGCTTTTTAAAGTCTACACAGCCTACTCAGAGTGGACTGAACCCAAAAACTCAAATTTCCAATCTCAGAGAATTCAACTCAAAGTTCAAGTTTTAACTCAAGAGTTGGTTGAAACTCCTTATTGAAATGGGCCCCTGTAGCAGGGGCATAAATTATGTGGGTGACGCGGGGGACGTCCCCCCACTTTTAATATCTTTTTCAGGAGCTGGTTTTCAGGAGCTGGTGTGAATAAATATAGACTTAGACTCAAAGAGACAGGATTGTCTGCACATGACATGAAATTTTATTCGGACCCAGAAGACGAGATGAACATCACGGAGTGCTAAACACTCCTGCAGTGTGTGTTTCTTCATACTCGAAGCCGGAGGGCTCTCTTGCGCATAAATTTATACCAGGAAACTCCTAATATTGACAAAAGCATCCAGCTATTGCTGTATGAAAACAGTTGTTTTCACAGAAAAAACTGACATTTTTCAAAACACGAACACATTAAAAATACAATTGCGACAATATGGTTTTTCAAGTCATTTCCAGCAGGTGATAAATAAAGTATATTAACAATGCCGTGCTATTGCAGTATAGAAACTATACTATATTATTATGTGATAAAAAAGTGTTTGTAGTATTATAAACAAATCACTGTTATTTGTTATTGTCCAGCAGTTAAAGCTTGAAATTATAGAAAAGTTAGAGTTGCCTATACACTACCAATCAAAAGTTTTTGAACAGTAAGCTTGTTAATGTTTTTTAAAGAAGTCTCTTCTGTTCACCAAGCCTACATTTATTTGATCCAAAGTACAGCAAAAAAAAAAAAAAAAAAAAAAAAAAAATATATATATATATATATATATAATTTTTTTTACTAGCCTATTTAAAACGTTCAAAATGTAATTTATTGAGATTTCAAAGCTGAATTTTTAACATCATTACTCCATTCACACGATCCTTCAGAAATAATTCTGATATTCTGATTTGCTGCTCAAAAAAAAAAAAAAAAAAAAAAAAAAAACTTTTCAGGTTTCTTTGATGAAAAGAAAGCATTTATATAAAATAGAAATATTTTGTAAAATGACGTCTTTATCATTACTTTTGATCATTTTAAAGAATCCTTGTTAAATAAAAGTATTAATTTCCTTTAAATATATATATATTAGGGGTGTAACGGTTCACAAAATTCACGGTTCGGTTCGATACGATACACTGATGTCACGGTTCGGTTCGGTTCGGTTCGATACGTTTTAGATACAGCAAAATGTAAAAACATCTCAACTTTTCAGAATGCCGCAAGCGCACCGCGGGTCATGTGACAAGAACCAACCAATCAGCTTCATCCTTTCCCGTAACAACGTTGAGAGCTCAGCCAAGATGAAGGAACAGCTGATCATAGTTGTATATGGATTGCAATTTTGAAATAAATTCAGTAGCAGAGCTACTGCAAGCGATTTTTAGAGCTGCAAATCCATTTATCCTTCGCTGAAATTTCCGCGTCTCATGGAGAGAGCACGTCATTGTTGCTTAGCAAAGACAGACGCCTCAGGAGAAAGACGCGCTTAGCGTTTTCCATGCGTTTTTAGGCACGATATGTGAACGGCCCCTAAGGCGCTCGCTCACTCAGCACGTGCTGAAGGCTCGTTGCAAAATGTCTAATGCATTTAACAGACCAGAAATATAAGATCCTAAAATAACCAACAGGTCTGGTGTTTGGGTTGGATTCCCTGTAAGCTATAGTGTCTAAATGCTGCAGGGATAGTTTGCTGCGTGCATGTTTCTCCTTTTTTTCGTCTTTTCCCAGATAGTACTGACGCATATATCCCAGATATTCCCGCTGGTTTTTTTTTTTTTTTTTTGTAATCCCGCTGGTGTACCCTGTCATGTTGCAGATGCGACATACCGTTGTTTTTTTATCCACCACTCTCTTGCCATCACCATTATAGCTTAAAGGGAATCCAAAGTGCACCCAAACACCAGACCTGTTGGTTATTGGGGGATCTTCTCATTTCTAGTCTGTTAAACGCATTGGCTATTTTGCAACGAGCCTTCAGCGCGTACTGAGTGAGCGAGCGCCTGCTGAGTAGCCTAACATAAACATATAAGATGGTGTTTTTTTCTTCTTCGGGAGTGTCAGGGGCGTTGCCTGTTACGTTGTTTGGGTTATTGGGCTACCTTGTTGAACGCATATCATTATATTTCTTTCTCTCTCTTTTTTTTTTTTTCAAATATAATTAATTACTCCAACGAACCGGTATACATAATGCGTACCGCGTACCGAACCGAAAGCGTCGTACCGAACGGTTCAATACGAATACGCGTATCGTTACACCCCTAATATATATATATATATATATATATATATATATATATATATATATATATATACTGACTCTAACCTTTTGAATGATATAGTGTATAATGTTGCAAAAGCTTTTTATTTCAAATAAATGATGACCTTTGGATCCTTCTGTTTATCAAAGAATACTGAAAAAGTTTACTAATATGTTTTAAATATTGATAATCAGCAAATCGGCATATTAGAATGATTTCTGAAGGATCAGACACTGAAGACTGAAGTAATGATGCTGAAAAAACTGCTTGGATCACAGGAATAAAATTACATTTTAAAATATATTAAAATAGAAAACAGTTATTTTAAATAGTAAAAATATTTCACAATATTACTGCTTTCGCTGTATTCTAGATCAAATAAATGCAGGCTTGGTCAGCAGAAGAGACTTCTTTCAAAACATTAAAAATCTCACTGTTATAAAACTGTTGACTGGTAGGCTATATAGATTACAGAAATTTGATATTCTAATGTGTTATATTATATTGTAATGGCAGCAATATATATATATATATATATATATATATATATATATATATATATATATATATATATATATATATATATATATATTCATTAAAATTTATATATAATTTTAACTTCATCATTACAAGTATACTTAAATTTACGATATACAAATTTCAATAGAAATTTCATTATTTTAGTTCATCATGAATGCCTGTCAGTACATTCAACAGTAACATTTATTTCAAAAAGAAAATAAGTAAATAAGTTACATAAGGATGTAAAAATTTACATAAACATAACACATAAAATAGTTTAATTTAGTTGTGCATACCATGCAATTACGTGGAAACTAATCTTATTTTGCATTTAAATCTAATAAAGTATGGTATTTCTGTAATAAGTAATCTTTAAAAAAATATGTGTTATATGTGGGTTTGTACTCTTATCTAACTCTTGTTTCCTGTTTCTTGTGTCTAGTTTTGTAGTCATGTTAAAGTTACACTTCTCGATGATTATCTCCTAAGTTGTTCCTAGTTTACCCTTGTATATTTAAGGTTTACAGTTTCAGTTGTTGTCTTTGTTACACTTCTGTTCCCTGTTCATTTCTCTTAAATTATCCTTTTCATTGTTAAAATAGTTTAATTCTTAATTCAATCAGGACCACAGGACCAAGTATATTTATTATAATTTATTATAATTAATAAATTAATAAAACTGTATGCAATTATAATTGCATACAGTTATTGTTGGCGGTATGGTTATGTTCTGGGCAATACTCCACACGCTTGTCCATGCAGCCATGCCTGGACAGAGCGGGGAGAGCAGCAAGACAAACCCCCAAAACAACCAAATGCCAAAACTCCCCAACACAACTGATGCAATTTGAATGGCCAGCAATGAGAAATGTTGCTTGATACTATATTTATGGGGGAAGCATCACCCAAACTCGGAGAGAAGCATACAACAAGAATGTTGCTTAGCTGCTTATGCTTAATATTTGAGAGAACTGTATGGGGGAAGCATGCACCCCTAGCAGCAGCAGCCTAATACGATGGCAGTTTGTATATCAATTTAAGTCTAACATGCTGAAAAATCACATTAAGGTGGGGGGTGGGAGCGCCACCCAAAGTTAAGCAATAGAGGATGTGCAACAAGTATGTTCTTAAAATGCTTAAGCAGCTGTGATTGTAGCAGCAGCAGTCTGATATGATGGCAGTATTATCCAATTTTATGTATCTACCATGCTGTAAAAATCACAAAGGGGGAAGCGTCAACCCAAGTTAAGCAACTGAGGATGTGCAACAAGCATGTTTCTTAAAATGCTTAAGTGAAAGTGAAGTGACATTCAGCCAAGTATGGTGACCCATACTCAGAATTTGTGCTCTGCATTTAACCCATCCGAAATGCACACACACAGAGCAGTGAACACACACACACTGTGAGCACACACCCGGAGCAGTGGGTTAAATCTCATGCCAATCCCGAGTATCCACAGAGCAGTACAAATCCCCATCTCCAAAAGTCCCCAGCCTGGTCATATCTGCAAAACAAAAATACAGCTTCCGATTCTCTCTGGAAAAACCAAGCTCCTGGAGGCATACTGTGGGTGGAGCTATAATACTGATTTGTGTTGTTTCCATAACATATATTCACTTATGTGCTGATTTCCAACAAAGAGACAGAAATCTGATGCAGTTGTACTTACCTGACCTAACTTACCTAATAGCAAACAATGTGCAAATACAGCGTCAACCTGGTCTTGTTTATAAAACATTCATCACTGAAATGACGAAAACAACACTTGTTACACTCCATTGCTGCCCCAAAAAGTAACTGCATCCACGGTCCATGTAACGCTAGGTTCTTTGAGAAGCTGAACGTGGTAAACTTTCTCCTCACATCCAAAACACACTTATTTGGAGACATTCTCAAATAAATCCTATGCAGCGCTGCAAACGATTTCCTGATGAAGCGTGTTTACGGGAGAGGTCTCGCTCTCCTCTGGTCGAGATGTGCATGGGCGAGCTTTCCCAAGAGAAATGCTCATAAGGAGTTCCATCATCGAAAAACTGACCAAAACTTGTACCACACAGATATAAGATTTCTCCACTCATCTGTATTGGCCATGTTTAGCAAAAAACATCTCTTTAACACTGAACAACTCTGAATCCATGAAACACCATTGTAGCCCCCCTTTAAGCAAACGTGTGATACATACCACCCCTTGCTGCGGCATGAGGAACACGTAATATGCATTAATGCTGTAGGTTGCATAAAGGAGGGTGGTGGTCCAGCAGGGGAAGCATGCACCCTTCGGAAACTTAGAATGGCATCCAGTATGAATGAAAATGTTCCATAGAAACACCTCCGTCAGAATAAAAATGCCTAAACCGAAATGGTAATCTGTTGAGAGATATAATAACCTTCTTAACCGAACTAAGTTAAAATCCTGCCATATAAACGTGTTAAATCGCTTACTTGTACCCATGTAATTACATCAATAGTCAGTCATCAGAATGGGAACGTGATTTCGCAACGCGGTGCATTCAGTGATTAGTAGACACTGACATTGCAGTAGAGACTGGGAAATAGTGGACAAAAATTATAAAATTCCACTTGCTGGCTTGCTGTCTAATCAGTCAATGACTTTGCAGGCAGCGTTTTTTCCCGAAGGCACCTCATGAAATGGATTCCAGACAGGCTTCTGAGGCGGAGTAATGGTCTACACCAAAATATAGAGATTTGGTTATAACTAAGTGGATATTTAATTACTGCAACATCAATTTCTAGCTAGAAATTACCGAATTACGTTGTTCAGAAACATACATTTACACACAAACTGACCACCGACCGCAACTTTCAGACGCCATCTTTAACGGTCACAGAATGGAACGCACGGGATTGTGGGATATCAAAGGCAGTGAAGGATACATCTATGCTGCCTTCAAATAGCTCATTGCAAGCACTATCTGCATTCATAAGCTGCCCCTCGTGATTCATGTTTTAACAAAACTTGGTGAGAATCATGTATTTTACCTCTTTTATTTTTTTATTTTTTTTATATCATAATACAATTCATTTCAGAGCTGCATTAAAGAAGGTCATAGGCTACAGTTATTTCCCCTTGCTGAATTGACATGATTTGGTATTTTCCAGTTTTCCTCTTCATGCCATTAACATTATTCTGGATGTTTTCAGCCAGCAACAGACCCTTTAACCCTCTGGAGTCTAAGGGTATTTTGGGGCCTGGAGAAGTTTTGTCATGCCCTGATATTTCTGCTTTTTTCCATATCTTATAAATATCTAAATGGGTAAAGTCTAATATCACTGTAATCAGCACAAACTGGGCTATAATAATATGTGAAATGCATGTATGTACATGATTGTATTTTTGAGAAAAAAAATTTTATGCATGGTTAGTTCTCATGTGTCCAGGGCCATTTGAAGAAATTTGGGGACCCCAAGCAAAATGGACATAGAGGCCCCCCAACCCCCCGCACACACGCAAAGCCTAAAAGAACCACAGCATAGCCATACTGTTTAAGTTCACCCACACTTTATATAAATAAAAAAGGTTTACAGTGCAAATACTGCTTGCAAAAATAGTTTGGTGGGAATTCAATAGTGATTTGCAAGTTTTTTTTTTTTTCTAATAATATGACAGCACACACTTATCAGTTTAAACTCTGGGCTGTGCAAGATATCAGCTATAATTATAGAGCTTGTGGTACCTTGTGCTATATAGAGGAAGCATCAGCACTGAGAAGTGACGCATCTCTTGATGTTGAGGATGAAGTTGATGGTGTAGCTGGGAAAATAATTTAAATAAAAAATCAGAAATTACCTGTGAAGTACGTTTTACCATTTCACTGTTAGCATATTGAAAGAGGTCACTATTAACAGCTCAGGGGTGCGTTTCCCATAACCATAGTTGCTAAATAAGTTAGCAACTTTGTTGGTTGCAATGTAATTTCTCATTGCCAACCAACTAAGTTGCTAACAGGTTAGCAACTATGGTTTTGGGAAAGGCACCCCAGCTCAGTGAGAGCCTGAGGGCTGAGATATTTAAGCAAAGCACCTTGAGGGAGAAAGAAAAGATGGTAACACTTTATAATAACAATCATTAATAGATGGTAAATTGATAGTTAATTAATCTTTAGTTAACTGTCATTTAACTGTTAGCAAACAGTATTTTTACTTATTATAAAGATTACTGAAAACTTAAAGATATGTTAGCATTTCCATATTTTTATATTAGAAGGGAAGGGATGCAGGCAGCTGCTTTCACTATCAATGCTTAAAAACATCCCAAGCTAATGTTTGATGTACGGAATTTATTGTGTGGTTTTCCCAACCCCCATTTGGTAAATAGATTATCCCGGTGGAATAGTATAGTATTCTATTTGCTATGCCACTTTCATCAAAACCTATTTCAAAGCTACATCAATGTCATGTCATTAAATACGATAAACAGTGATTCTGGAAGTGATCTGCATCTTCCTTATCCCGTTAAAAAACATATTACAGAAACCATATTCCTTCCATTCGAAAAAAAGTTGCACTAACTGTTCGTTACTAGCAGCATTTGCCGTGAGGCAGGTAGCTAACATAAACATATTTTTGCTAGCCTACCTGCTGCAAAATTACACCATTTGTACAAGACTGACAAGTAGAGCTATTTTATCCAGTGTAATTTATCACCACTATCTTGTTTTTTCTTATCCTCCTCTTCCTTTCTCTTCTTTCTCTTCTGGCTTCCTGAAGCATAATTCCGCTTCATGACTGCCGAGGAGGTTTTGTATTTTGCCGGCAGCAGAGATCACGTGGTTGGCTGGCTGCTGTCAGCGACCACTGAGGGGGATCCCGATAACAGTTTCATTAGACTTTACTGCATTGGCAATCAAAGGGGTGCTCACACAGTGTCGTTGCATTTTATTCGTAACCAGTCGTTGTCTTGGGGCCCCAGGCCAGCTCAGGGCCCCAAGCAATTGCTTGGTTTGCCTACATGTGTCACACGACTCAACAGGATCAATAATTCTGTCTAACATCTGAATGGATGAAGCGTTTATCACTTTACATTGTTGCGCAAACGCAGCGCTGGAGACTCTGCTCTTGCATTCAGCTGGTGGATGGTTCTTATGACCCTATGTATAGAAGCCATAGAGCGATAAATGCCTGCTTTTGAAGCTGCGTGCATCTGAAACACTCACACAGTTAATGTGACATCAACCTTAGAAATAAACATTAGTGACATGATATTTCGCCGCTAAATACAGCGAACCCCCATTGAAACGCTTACACGAGAATGCTGGTCTCGTTTAACCCTCTTCTCATGGTCTTATCGGCCTGTCCTTGGAGAGATTGCATGCTCTAGCTGCGTATTGCTCCAGGTGTATGAACAAAGATGTATAAATGCTGCTGCAAATATGCTTTATATTCCTTTATGTTCCTGCAACCGATGCAAAACCATGTTAACCACCAGGCAACATACACAGCGATATGGATTAAAAAGCATTCACTTATCTTAGATGCGGATTTCAGATGTTCTGAAACAAACTGCAACAGTTTGATTTGCAAGCAGCGATGCGATCAGTTAATTGCAAGCAGCAATGCGATGGAAGAGACACTGAATAATGGGAAGTTAAATAGACCGCAGGTGATAGGTGTCAAGACTGGATTGGTACACGTCAGGAACAGCTGACTATCAGCTGATGCAAGCATGATTAAAATGGCCTGACTGAACTAACGCGGTGCTCGATTTTCTATAGCCTGTCATTGTGTTCTGTGTGTGTTATAAAGTACAGAATGATAGAACAGAGATTCAGCTACTGAAATACACATGCCACAGTTTTGCTTCATTATTGTTAGTCAACACTCAGCAATGGTTGACAATGGTTGACTTGCCAGTTTACAGTGACTGGTTGTGTGTAACTGTGCGATAGAGCTGTCTGTTAAAGATGCAATTATATGACACGATAGTGTGTCCCAAAGCTTGCTTACTCTTCTACTATACACTCCAAAGTGAGTAATTTATCTTCACCAAAAGAGTACATACTTTAAGGGCATAGTATAAGTAGGCACATTGGCATGCAGCACGTCATCAGCTTATTTTGCCTCCAGGAGCCGTTTCTTTGTGTACGTGTAGGAAACACTTGATACATGTAGGAAAAACTCAGCAAAACGTTTTAGTTAGTGCATGCCTCCATTTGCATAAGCCTGTTTACCTTTTGAGAGAGTGTCCCCTTTCAGGAGTTCCTTTCTTGTTGTTCCCTCCGAAAGGGATAGTAGTTAGCATTTGCATGAGCATGTCTGACTCTCAACGGGATTATAGTGATGCTTTAACTAGGCATGCTTAGCTCTCCAGGGGAGATAAATGTGTGTTGTTTGATGTGGTCACAATAATCAGTTCCACCCAGTCTTGACTCTCTCTTAAGGGATGCGAGTTGAGCTCCTAGACTCCCTAGTTCGGTTCCCTCAGGCACCATTGTGGTAAGGCTGGATCGAGCATGGGGTTTATAGGCAGGACACGGGAGGAGTGCAAAGTTTACTGTTTGAGCCTAAGTGGAAGTGTGTCAAAGATGTACTTGTTTGAGTATGGTTTTCTTTGATGGCTATCTCTTTTCATAAAGATGTCCCTCACAAGAATATATGGAAATTGAAGCAGGGTTCATTGCTTCTCTGTTCAGTCTGTAGATTCTTTTTTTCAAAGAGATACTGGTTGAGGCTGGTTTCTTTTGATAAGATCTCGATAAGAGGTTTTTCCCTACCTAATATTTCTGGTAGCAGTATCGGCATGCCTCTCCACTTTCTAGGGCATTTAAGTAGAAGGTCCCCCTAAGCTTTTTTTTTATATGTTAGGCTGCCTCCACTGATTTCAGGGTATTTTTTAAGCAAGTGGTCCCACTGAATCTTACATACTTTGGGCTGTCTCCCCTGTGCTAGGGTTTTAAGTTGATAGTCTTAGGAACATAGCTGTTTGAGGACAGTTGTGTTCCAGCTTGGCTTAATGGGATGTCCCTTTTATATTAGTGTTGGTTTGGTTGCCCATTTCAAGTTATTGTAGCTGTCCGAAGCGTCATTGGAGTGCCCTACTAATGACATCAAGGGCCGATGATGAGTGTTGTCACACATGGTTCAGACAGCGGTCATGCTGATGGTATTCCCCACAGTGTCCCCAAGGGGACGCAATGACTCATTCCCTCGGGGAAACAATGATTACATGCATAGCCTGAGACGTTTCACATGATTTATTAAAGTTATTTGGACATGTCTAATGGTAGTTACTTAATTCAATTTAGTTTATACTACATGAAGTACACAAATATAAATAATATGTTTCTATCATGTGGAACCACTGTCCGTGATTAAGCCAGGTTCAGCCACAACATAACATGTGAGAAAGACCAAATTTTTCATATGTTGGGTATTGGCAGTCTGAAAATGGTGCTAATGGAAAAAGCTTAAATTCTTCTTCTTCTTCTTCTTCTTCTTCTTCTTCTTCTTCTTCTTGGTTTCTAATGGCGGTTGGCATCCAAAGAAATAGCTGCATTACAGCCACCTTCTGCTCTGGAGTGTTGTTTCTATTTTTCCCTTTTAAAATACAATAAAAAGCTTTTCTATTTATTTTACTTGACCATTTTACTACAGCATTGATAATTAATTCCTGAACTCCATTTTTTCCTATTTCCTATCATATTGTTTATTTCCTGTTAATAATGAGTAAATTCAATAATTGCATAAGGTAGTCTTCACAACCTGACATCCTTTCAGTGTTGGGAAAGTTCACTTTCTACATGTAGTTCAAAGTTCAATTCACAAATTTTAAAATGAACTAGTTCAGTTCATACTTCAAACTACAAAATTTTGAACTAAGGTCACTTCCTGTTTGTTGTTGGCGGCTGTACTGCATTTGAACTCCGTCACTATATTCTTTTCATTGACTATTTTTAACTTAAAAATCAATTTTATACATCATCGTTTCCGTTTATATAACGTGTGAATATTTCCTCTATTGTATTCTACAACAAAAACAATCAGAGCAGCTCTCTATTACTAGTTTTATTTTGATCTCCCGGGTCCGCTATTAGCTTTTAGCCCATTAGCATGAGCAAGCGTGGTTGCTGCTAACTGCGCTTACATTGCAAATACTCTATTCACACACATTACCACTGCTGTACTCACTGTTACTTGCTTTAATGGCAGATGAATGTCTCCATTCTGTGCAGCTCGAGCTCGAGGCTGTGGGGAAGCAGATTCGTGACCTGGAGGTAAGGCAGGCCCAGCTGAGAGAGTGGAGAGGCACGCTGGAATCATCCCGGGCTGACGCTCACAAGTCCTGGGTAAGTATACAGCGTGCTGTTAACAGTCCCACCACGTCTACTCCGTGTGTTTGCACTCTGCACAGGCCCGGTGCACCCAGGACGCGATCTTCCCAGATGTCCTTCACTGCGACGCCGGGACACCACGGACCCTGGGTGCATCCACAGCGGAGGAAGCGAGCCGGGTCTCGGGCGACGACTTCTCCCCCTCCTGCCTTCGAGATCTCCATCCGGAACCACTTCGCTCCCCTCCGCGAGACAGGACGCGACGCTGTGATCATCGGAGACTCCATCATCCGACACGTAAGTGCTACGTTAGCCGGAGGTAAAGTGCACACTCATTGTTTGCCTGGTATTCGTGTTCTCGATGTTTCTGCGCAGATACCCGCGATCCTGAAGGCCGACGAGAGCCCCAGAGCGGTCGTGCTTCATGCCGGGGTTAACGACACCACGCTGCGGCAGACGGAGACGCTGAAGAGGGACTTCAGCAGCCAGATCGAGACGGTTCACAGCACGACGCCCGCAGCGACGATCGTCACTGCTGCTTGGCAGTGTTCAATGAGTTTCACGGACCACGGCAGTGGAAGTGATGCGCTGGGAGTGGAGTTGTCGGACTCTAAGTCATTCGTTGCTTCCTTGAATAACTTAAGGAACGCAACTACTGTTTTTAAAGTGGTTGCATTGATCTGGTTATTTCTAAGTAGTATTGTGGAGATCTCCTTATGCTGTTGCAGTATGGAATCCAGCATTTCATAATTTGAATTCCATCTTGTCTCGATGGATTACTTGAGGGATTTTTTTAAGCTGTTTTGAAGACCTGAATGTTTGAAATATTTCACCAGTTTTTTTGCACTGGTCAACAGTTCAGACAGCTCAGTACTTTCAGCCAACACGTCTGGTGCAAATGCACTTGATAGGGTGACGTTCAGGATGTGCGCGTTGCAGTTCAGCCTGGTGTATCCACGCAGGGCAGCGACTATGTTGGCTCCACGGTCAGTGACAAATACAACACGGCCAGATAGAAGTGACGCATCTATTCCTAATTCTCCCCTGTCTTTGACACACCACTCTCAAAGGGAGCCGCGAATAACACCCTGGAAACGAGGTCGAAGTTGTTATTTGAATAATGGATGGTGCCGGATATGAAGGAAGTTTTATGATATTCCTCCGTCCATATATCGGTTGTGATGGCACATCCATATGTATCAATGATAGGCTTTATCTCCGCTGCCACTGACGCCTGCAGTACTTGGGCTCACCCCTCGACATGTCTGGATACAGTGGTTGGATGAGGTAAAACATCTTTAACATCAAATTTGCCATTAGCGGAATCATAGCGGCAACATCAACAAAGTGTTGCGATATATCAACAAAGCCTTTCCCGGCGACAAAGTCATATGGCCTTATGTCTAGACAGCACATTTCCACACATTTCTCTGTAGTTTCTTGTTTAATGTGTGTAGGGAGATGTTGTTTATCCTTGAAAACCAGCTTACTTTGACCGGGGAGAACAGAGCAGGTGTGTCGCCTCAACCCAGACGTGCCGGATTTGTGCCCATTGTAGATGAGTATTTTTGCACATTTGTCACAATGAACAAAGTCCAGCTCCTTTCCATCTTTATCACAAACAATTGAGAAACTTCTCCAAATGTCAGACTTTCCTTGCTTAGCTTTTGTGCTGTAAATACCTCGTTTGAGGTTCTTTTCTACGTCATTTATGGACATCTTCTCCATCATGTCGCTAGGCAAGTTAAGGCAACCTCCCTATCCCGCGGTGGTTTTTTTAGCCGCCCATTCCCGCCCGCGGCAAAATTCAAACCGCCCGCTCCCGCGAGATTTGCGTTGGGTCCCGCGGGACCCGGCGGGACTCAATCCCAATGCAGCCCTCTAGTGTAAAGAACAGAAACTGCTATTTGTTAATAACGGGAATCTTTTCTGGGAGCGTCCTAGGCTGTTTCACGCTGATGGATTGCACCCCAGCAAAATCGGAGCGGAGCTGCTTACTGACAACATCTCCAGGACACTTCGCTCCATGTGACTAGTAAGACAATTCTCAGATAACTATTATGATGAGTTTTGTTCCACCCGCTTAAATGATAAAAGTACTTGGGCTGTAAAAACTATTAAGACTGTGTCTGTTCCCTGAATAGTGAGGTCAAAATATAATGTAGGATCTAGAAAAAATCTTATTGTAATTAAACCAAAAGCAGTTATTGTAAATGTAATTTTCACAGATAATAGTTTTGATGTACTCTGCTTGACTGAAACCTGGCTAAAACCAAATTATTATTTTGATCTAAATGAGTCTACTCCACCAAACTACTGTTATAAGCATCAGACTGGTCGTGGGGGAGGTGTTGCAACAATATATAGTGATATGTTCAATGTTACCCAGAAAACAGGATACAGGTTTAACTCTTTTGAAATACTTCTGCTAAATGTTACACTGTCAGACATGCAGAAATCTAATGTATCTTTTAGAGTTGGGGTACTCGAACTTGGACTCGGCTCGAGTCCGGACTCGAGTCCAATTTTGAATGAACTCGGACTTGTCACGCACTCGGGTGAATTTGTACTCGGACTTGACACGGACTTGAACATTTTGGACTCCAGCATAAAATTGAAATGATAAATTAATGAATGTCTCCCCTTCTGTCATTTTACTGCACCACACCGGCAGGCAGAAGTCTCATGCTTGCAGACGAAACACACGCACCACTCACTGGATATCAGTGTGGATTAGTGATGGGAAGTTCGATTCTTTTCCGCGAACCGGTTCTTTCGGACGGTTTGATTCAATAAACCGGTTGAAAAAAAAACAACAGTTCACCGGATACATAATCCATTGCGATGTATTTGTTATTAAATTAACTTACGTTTCGTCAGATTGCCCTTCATTCAAGCCCTCGGTTTACCCGCACTCATTACATTAGCACAAAATCAGTTCAGAATCAATCACCAAAAGAATCAGTTCGGTTCAGACGCGCTGTGAGTCATTTGGCTTCATGCTGAATCACGAATGCGCAGTATCATCAGCTCCTCGGTTCTCGAATCGGACGCGTCCGAAAGAAACGGTTTTCGGTTCAGTTTACTGATGATCTGAAAACTGATACAACCGGTTCTTAACTCGAGAACGAGAATCGCTCAAAACCCGGGTAGGAAAATCTGACAGGGTAGGATAAAATGTCAGGACACCGCACATGCTGCAGTTCAGTATCATCAGCTGCTCTACTCGTGTTCATGTTCTGTTTACTACAAACTCAGTTTGTGAATCTGTCATCATTAACTATAAATACAGTACAGATATTTCATAAATCATCCCTTATTCATAATAAACATGGAGTCTTTAGAGTCTTAATTATTGTCCAACTTCCCTGAAAACCCCTTTGGCCCATACATAATCTACAATATACAGATTAGAAACATGTAGCCCCTATCTTAACAAAAAAAAAACGTATATATATATATATATATATATATATATATATATATATATATATATATATATACACATATATATATATATATATATATATATATATATATATATACACATATATATATATATATATATATATATATATATATATATATATATATACATATAGTTTTATCACACTTTCCAATGTTTAACAAAATACTTGAAAAATTACACGCATGCGCAGTATCATCAGTTCATCGGTTCTCAAATCGGACGCCTCCGAAAGAAACGGTTTTCGGTTCAGTGTACTGGTGATCCGAAAACCGATGCAAATATAAATAATATGTTTCTATCATGTGGAACCACTGTCCGTGATTAAGCCAGGTTCAGCCACAACATAACATGTGAGAAAGACCAAATTTTTCATATGTTGGGTATTGGCAGTCTGAAAATGGTGCTAATGGAAAAAGCTTAAATTCTTCTTCTTCTTCTTCTTCTTCTTCTTGGTTTCTAATGGCGGTTGGCATCCAAAGAAATAGCTGCATTACAGCCACCTTCTGCTCTGGAGTGTTGTTTCTATTTTTCCCTTTTAAAATACAATAAAAAGCTTTTCTATTTATTTTACTTGACCATTTTACTACAGCATTGATAATTAATTCCTGAACTCCATTTTTTCCTATTTCCTATCATATTGTTTATTTCCTGTTAATAATGAGTAAATTCAATAATTGCATAAGGTAGTCTTCACAACCTGACATCCTTTCAGTGTTGGGAAAGTTCACTTTCTACATGTAGTTCAAAGTTCAATTCACAAATTTTAAAATGAACTAGTTCAGTTCATACTTCAAACTACAAAATTTTGAACTAAGGTCACTTCCTGTTTGTTGTTGGCGGCTGTACTGCATTTGAACTCCGTCACTATATTCTTTTCATTGACTATTTTTAACTTAAAAATCAATTTTATACATCATCGTTTCCGTTTATATAACGTGTGAATATTTCCTCTATTGTATTCTACAACAAAAACAATCAGAGCAGCTCGCTATCACTAGTTTTATTTTGATCTCCCGGGTCCGCTATTAGCTTTTAGCCCATTAGCATGAGCAAGCGTGGTTGCTGCTAACTGCGCTTACATTGCAAATACTCTATTCACACACATTACCACTGCTGTACTCACTGTTACTTGCTTTAATGGCAGATGAATGTCTCCATTCTGTGCAGCTCGAGCTCGAGGCCGTGGGGAAGCAGATTCGTGACCTGGAGGTAAGGCAGGCCCAGCTGAGAGAGTGGAGAGGCACGCTGGAATCATCCCGGGCTGACGCTCACAAGTCCTGGGTAAGTATACAGCGTGCTGTTAACAGTCCCACCACGTCTACTCCGTGTGTTTGCACTCTGCACAGGCCCGGTGCACCCAGGACGCGATCTTCCCAGATGTCCTTCACTGCGACGCCGGGACACCACGGACCCTGGGTGCATCCACAGCGGAGGAAGCGAGTCGGGTCTCGGGCGACGACTTCTCCCCCTCCTGCCTTCGAGATCTCCATCCGGAACCACTTCGCTCCCCTCCGCGAGACAGGACGCGACGCTGTGATCATCGGAGACTCCATCATCCGACACGTAAGTGCTACGTTAGCCGGAGGTAAAGTGCACACTCATTGTTTGCCTGGTATTCGTGTTCTCGATGTTTCTGCGCAGATACCCGCGATCCTGAAGGCCGACGAGAGCCCCAGAGCGGTCGTGCTTCATGCCGGGGTTAGCGACACCACGCTGCGGCAGACGGAGACGCTGAAGAGGGACTTCAGCAGCCTGATCGAGACGGTTCACAGCACGACGCCCGCAGCGACGATCGTCGTGTCAGGACCACTGCCAACGTATCGATGAGGACACGAAAGGTTCAGTAGACTTTTTGCTTTAAATGAATGGTTGTTGTCATGGTGTAAAGTAGTTTTCTTCATCCCGCTCCCGCCCGCGCCCGCCGAATTTCTGACCATTACCGCCCGCTCCCGCAACGTATTTGTTACACTCCCGCCTGCTCCCGCAATATTTCTGTCCACTCCCGCCCGCACCCGCAAAACTCTGAGAATTTATTCCCGCACAATAATAGAGATGCATTGATATTGTGTCTTCTCCCGTCCCGCAGGAAAAAAAAAACACGTATTTTTATTGATATTATTAAAGAGATTCATGGGGTTTTTGTTTCGTTTCCCTGGCCTGCATGTAAAAAAAAAAAGACAAAACACACAATACATTCCAATATAATTTTGTTTTTATCAAAAACTTTGCACATAAAAATAGACTGCTTTGCAAAAAAAAAACAACACTAATAAATAACATAAAATAAACAACGTTAACTAATGAATTTAACAAATGAATCACTTTGCAATATTGCTGTGGAGGAAGAGAATGTTGCTGATCGACTGCGGTCCCAATCCCGTACGTCTCTCTTCCAAGATGCGCCCACAGACACTAAAGACCCGCTCTGAAGGCGCACTGGATGCGAGGATACTAAAGATGAAATGTGCCAGCTTTGATAGCGCTCAGAAGCGCTCTTTGTTGAACTTCCTCCACTGAAGCACGCTGTCTGGGTCTGGGTTATCAGAGAGCCGGGAGCTGAGATATTCAGCCATTTCATCATCGATCGGCTTTGGCACTGAAGCAACGGACGCATCGTCTTCCCAGTCTGCGAATCGGTCTGTGCTTTGCTTTTTGGCTGGTGGCTCATCCTCTGCTGTGGCTGGGCCCAGGTGAAACTGGATCTTCTGAATAATTTCCTTTGAGCCTTTGGATAGGATTTGATTTATATAAAAATTAATATGTATTTTTTAAATGGCTCATTAGATTTTTTATTTATTCATTGTCTTTTATCTCCGTTTCAATTTTTTTTTTTTACTGCTTTTCACTTATTCTATTGTAATTACATATAGCCTACCTTTAACCACTTCATCTTTTTCATCTGGGGGCAGCATTTGTAGCATTCGCATTTTAGGAGTCAGGAGCGTTGCAATTATTTACATCATGTGGAGAGGTACTGCAGATGTGTCACTGGTACACATCAGTTCTTCCAGACGCGAGGCACACACATTGGCGACTCCAGAGAGCAAGGGCTCGAGCATTGCTGCTTGGCAGTGTTCAATGAGTTTCACGGACCACGGCAGTGGAAGTGATGCGCTGGGAGTGGAGTTGTCGGACTCTAAGTCATTCGTTGCTTCCTTGAATAACTTAAGGAACGCAACTACTGTTTTTAAAGTGGTTGCATTGATCTGGTTATTTCTAAGTAGTATTGTGGAGATCTCCTTATGCTGTTGCAGTATGGAATCCAGCATTTCATAATTTGAATTCCATCTTGTCTCGATGGATTACTTGAGGGATTTTTTTAAGCTGTTTTGAAGACCTGAATGTTTGAAATATTTCACCAGTTTTTTTGCACTGGTCAACAGTTCAGACAGCTCAGTACTTTCAGCCAACACGTCTGGTGCAAATGCACTTGATAGGGTGACGTTCAGGATGTGCGCGTTGCAGTTCAGCCTGGTGTATCCACGCAGGGCAGCGACTATGTTGGCTCCACGGTCAGTGACAAATACAACACGGCCAGATAGAAGTGACGCATCTATTCCTAATTCACTGAGTTTCTGGAATAGCAGGCTCCTGATATTCTCCCCTGTCTTTGACACACCACTCTCAAAGGGAGCCGCGAATAACACCCTGGAAACGAGGTCGAAGTTGTTATTTGAATAATGGATGGTGCCGGATATGAAGGAAGTTTTATGATATTCCTCCGTCCATATATCGGTTGTGATGGCACATCCATATGTATCAATGATAGGCTTTATCTCCGCTGCCACTGACGCCTGCAGTACTTGGGCTCACCCCTCGACATGTCTGGATACAGTGGTTGGATGAGGTAAAACATCTTTAACATCAAATTTGCCATTAGCGGAATCATAGCGGCAACATCAACAAAGTGTTGCGATATATCAACAAAGCCTTTCCCGGCGACAAAGTCATATGGCCTTATGTCTAGACAGCACATTTCCACACATTTCTCTGTAGTTTCTTGTTTAATGTGTGTAGGGAGATGTTGTTTATCCTTGAAAACCAGCTTACTTTGACCGGGGAGAACAGAGCAGGTGTGTCGCCTCAACCCAGACGTGCCGGATTTGTGCCCATTGTAGATTAGTATTTTTGCACATTTGTCACAATGAACAAAGTCCAGCTCCTTTCCATCTTTATCACAAACAATTGAGAAACTTCTCCAAATGTCAGACTTTCCTTGCTTAGCTTTTGTGCTGTAAATACCTCGTTTGAGGTTCTTTTCTACGTCATTTATGGACATCTTCTCCATCATGTCGCTAGGCAAGTTAAGGCAACCTCCCTATCCCGCGGTGGTTTTTTTAGCCGCCCATTCCCGCCCGCGGCAAAATTCAAACCGCCCGCTCCCGCGAGATTTGCGTTGGGTCCCGCGGGACCCGGCGGGACTCAATCCCAATGCAGCCCTCTAGTGTAAAGAACAGAAACTGCTATTTGTTAATAACGGGAATCTTTTCTGGGAGCGTCCTAGGCTGTTTCACGCTGATGGATTGCACCCCAGCAAAATCGGAGCGGAGCTGCTTACTGACAACATCTCCAGGACACTTCGCTCCATGTGACTAGTAAGACAATTCTCAGATAACTATTATGATGAGTTTTGTTCCACCCGCTTAAATGATAAAAGTACTTGGGCTGTAAAAACTATTAAGACTGTGTCTGTTCCCTGAATAGTGAGGTCAAAATATAATGTAGGATCTAGAAAAAATCTTATTGTAATTAAACCAAAAGCAGTTATTGTAAATGTAATTTTCACAGATAATAGTTTTGATGTACTCTGCTTGACTGAAACCTGGCTAAAACCAAATTATTATTTTGATCTAAATGAGTCTACTCCACCAAACTACTGTTATAAGCATCAGACTGGTCGTGGGGGAGGTGTTGCAACAATATATAGTGATATGTTCAATGTTACCCAGAAAACAGGATACAGGTTTAACTCTTTTGAAATACTTCTGCTAAATGTTACACTGTCAGACATGCAGAAATCTAATGTATCTTTTAGAGTTGGGGTACTCGAACTTGGACTCGGCTCGAGTCCGGACTCGAGTCCAATTTTGAATGAACTCGGACTTGTCACGCACTCGGGTGAATTTGTACTCGGACTTGACACGGACTTGAACATTTTGGACTCCAGCATAAAATTGAAATGATAAATTAATGAATGTCTCCCCTTCTGTCATTTTACTGCACCACACCGGCAGGCAGAAGTCTCATGCTTGCAGACGAAACACACGCACCACTCACTGGATATCAGTGTGGATTAGTGATGGGAAGTTCGATTCTTTTCCGCGAACCGGTTCTTTCGGACGGTTTGATTCAATAAACCGGTTGAAAAAAAAACAACAGTTCACCGGATACATAATCCATTGCGATGTATTTGTTATTAAATTAACTTACGTTTCGTCAGATTGCCCTTCATTCAAGCCCTCGGTTTACCCGCACTCATTACATTAGCACAAAATCAGTTCAGAATCAATCACCAAAAGAATCAGTTCGGTTCAGACGCGCTGTGAGTCATTTGGCTTCATGCTGAATCACGAATGCGCAGTATCATCAGCTCCTCGGTTCTCGAATCGGACGCGTCCGAAAGAAACGGTTTTCGGTTCAGTTTACTGATAATCTGAAAACTGATACAACCGGTTCTTAACTCGAGAACGAGAATCGCTCAAAACCCGGGTAGGAAAATCTGACAGGGTAGGATAAAATGTCAGGACACCGCACATGCTGCAGTTCAGTATCATCAGCTGCTCTACTCGTGTTCATGTTCTGTTTACTACAAACTCAGTTTGTGAATCTGTCATCATTAACTATAAATACAGTACAGATATTTCATAAATCATCCCTTATTCATAATAAACATGGAGTCTTTAGAGTCTTAATTATTGTCCAACTTCCCTGAAAACCCCTTTGGCCCATACATAATCTACAATATACAGATTAGAAACATGTAGCCCCTATCTTAACAAAAAAAAAAACGTATATATATATATA